>NC_045431.1:254795977-254895979 GCF_902635505.1 Sarcophilus harrisii
TGCAGTATATTAGAACTATTCTAGGTATATTTCACAAACCCAAAGGGCTGCTGACTCAAATAACACACCACCTAGTGGCTAATTTTAAATATTCCAGTCAGCTAAATAACTCAATAATTAACACCTTGACAGGGAAGGTGTCTTCTCAAATCTTTAAGGAAGGTAGCACAGAGCCAAAAAACGGGTCAATGGAGTGATCACGTACAGTGTGATCATTTCACTCTGGAAAATGTTTTAGATATTTTTGAAATAAACAATATTTTCTTTCCTGATGATTTTTTTTTTAATTTCTTCCTTGAAATTTGATTTTCCTCCTTTCTATTCTGAGTTATAATTTCTTCATTGGAATTGTTTTTGCTCCAGTTTTTTTTTCTTTTCTCCTGTGGCATTTCCCCTCCCATGACTAACTCACTGTATCTCATATGATTCCAAATACATGATATTTATGAATGGCATTACCTATATTCTACACTAGTAATACACCATATTTGCTGTTAAGATAAATGCATAAATGCATGTCACTGAATTTATTTCCATTATTTCTGTTGCAAACTAATTTTCCTTTTGCACTATTTAATTGATGCTTTTTTATATTTCGAAGATTCTGTATTTATTGCTTTTCTGTTTATTCCAGCTCTTGTTTTTTTGTTTTACTTCGTGCTTACTCAGTTTTACTATATTTATTTACTGAATACTGTTTCTTTGTAAATTGTCAGAAATAGTTGATCATTCCCAAGTTCTAATGCAGTAACAGTTTCTTTAGAAATTGCTCATTAAAACTCCTACTATAGAAGAGGATTCACTTAAACAGTATGAAACTGTAAAGGGCGAATTCAAATCTGGCCTCAGATACTTAACATCCCCTAGCTCTGTGACCCTGAGCAAGTCACTCTACCCCTACTGCCACACACACACACACACACACACACACACACACACACACATGCATAAAATGAGCAAGGCTAATTAAAAATAAAGAGAAAATGAAGAGATTCAGAAATATCAATAAGATAGTATCCCAGTCTATTCTAGTTACTTGGAATTTAGCTTTTTGGTATTTTTTTTCCAAGTAAAACAGTAAATATTTTAAGCAATAAGCCTTTGAAGAAGGAAGAAATCAACAAGGAAATATGATCCTGAGTAAAAAAATAAAAATAAAAAAGATTGACTTTAGGGTCAGAGGACTTAAGTTAAAATGCTGCATCTGCCCTTTACTACATGAGTGACACTGCACATCATTTACTTTCTCTCTGTCTAGATCTCTTTCTCCATAAAATTAAATCATTGAGCTAAATGACCTCTGAGGTCCCTGGAAGCTCTGAATTTATGAATTTTAATGGAAGACGCCCAAGTGTAGGGACTTTGGAAAACAAGACTAAGGTTTGAGGACAAAGGATCTTATCTCTCAGTCGATCTCATTTACTTTAGGTGGGATATCACCAAGCTGTGATTATCATCAGGCTTTATTAGGAATAGAAATGGGATTTATGATGGTCTTCTAAGAGGCAGCTTTCTGGTCTGGGCCCATCTAGTTCCAAAGAGCCCTTATTATTTCTAGTTAACATACGTAATCACAGGGCAACTCAGTCCCAGAGGTTTTCTCAAGAAAATCTGATTTTTTTTTATTTTAGATGTCACAGGAAGAATGCAATCAGGAAGTGACTTGTTGGACTCTGTGTCTACAGGCATAAGGCCTAGAAGTTTTCAGTACCAAAAAAAATTCAGAAATGAGCCAAAAAAGAAGATAGAAATGTCCAAGATAGAGTTTTATTGCTACAAGAATAACTAGGACAAAAGATCAGGAAAATTTGGAGGGCCTCACAGATCAAAATATAACAATAATATTCCTCTTGTACTTCAAGGTTTGCAAACACAGTATAAATGTCATTTTACTTAAACCTCACAACAACACTGCAAAGTAAGCCTCATTATTATCTCTACTTTACAGATAAGGAAACTGGGGCTGAAAAAGTTTAAGTGATTTGTCCAGTATCAAATAGTAAGACAGACCAGATTTTTGTGGAACCTGGTCAAGGTACCAATTCCTAATTATAATCTGTCTCCTTCACATGTGTAATCGGTCAGTCAGACAATCAATCAGGCCCTGTGTTAAACTTAGTGGATACAAAGACTGAAATTAAATAGCCCCCTGCCCTTAGTGAGATTACATTCTAATGAGGGAAATGACATGTATGCAAATAAGTTTATACACAATACATACAAAATGAATGTATGTTTGGGAGAGGGATGCTTTTGCACCTTCTAGAAGAAAACTTTTCTATGGAAAATAGTGCTTGAAGGAAACCATGATTTCAAGAGGTAGAAATAAGGAGGGAACTGATTTGCAACATGTACAAAAGCACGGAGATAGGAAATGAAGCCATGTGATTAGAGAGAAGAGAGATGTGTATATAAAATGTTGTGGAGATCAAATGGCAATCTTTGACAAGTGATTGGGTGTGGGAATAGGAAAGAAGGAGAGCAAAGTCAAAAATGTCACCGAGATTTCCAACCTTGGTGAATTTGAGAATGATAAAATCTTTGATGGTAATAGGAATTTTAGGAAGAAGAGGTGGGTTTTGGAGGAACAGATAATGGATTATACTTTGTTCAGGTTGAATTTGAGAGGGATCTAGGGCATGCAGTTTGAGAGAAATTAAAGCCAAATAGGATATACAGGAGCAGGGATCATCCATATTCAGTGGACATATAACCCATGGGAGCTGGCAAGTCCACCAAGTGACAGTATAGAAGCAAGTTAAATTTAAAATTTTAATTTAATTAAAAATTAAAATTTAAAAAGCACTTTAAAGAAATGATCTCATTTGAGTTTTGCCAAACAAGGCTCTGACATAGGTATTCACAGAGAAGGAAACCAAGGGTGAACATGGTTCAGTAGCATCATGATCACCAGAGGGTGGATATAGAATGAGATTTGAATGCAGGGTTTTTAGGAATTGTTAGACTCTTGTATCTCTATCCATTATATCCCACTGCTGTGCAGAAAATGATAGAGTAACCTTAAAGTTACTAAGTTAAAGTGACTTGCTGCTTTCTCTCTTTTGCAGATCAAAAAGCATAAGTTGACTTGCCCCTAATCTCTGGAGTCAATGAGATAACTAAGTGCCAGAAAGGAGAGTGTTTGAGGTGGATGAATTGGAAAATGTGAGTTCAAATCCTGAATCAGACAATTCCCAGGTTTATGACAACTTTCACTAGTCACCTAACTTCTCTCAGCCTCAGTTTCTTCATTTGTAAAATGGGAATAATAATAGCATCCACCTCTCAGAATTGTTGTGAGAATCAAATGAAGTAACACATGTAAGACACTCTGGGAAGCTAAAGAGCTATATTTATTATCATTAAATAACCAGCTATCATCATCATTATTATTGGCACAATTGGTCCTGAAATGCATGTCTCTCAATTCTATGTCCTTTCATGATGAACCAAGGGCTGAAATTCTCCAAACCCTACCTACATACAAATCTCAGACCAACTCAATGGATTTAGATCATCTGATAGACTAGATAATTCAATGGTTATTTATTCTCCCCTTTAAATATAAACCACAGGGCAGCCAGATGATGAAGACAAAGCATCTGCCCTGTAGTCAGGAGAACCTGAGGTCAAATCTCATTTCAGACACATGACACATTCTAGCTATTAATTAACATTGAGACACATACACACACACACACACATACACACACAGAGGAATAAACTACAAGGGTTGGTTTGGGGTGCTGAGGTTTTTTAATAATCATAACATTAATACAGTTTTGTATTGTATTGTATTTTGTAATTCAGATATCTCATACTAAACCCTGAAATCTCCCAAACGTGTGAACTCCAATGAGTACTTAAATACTTCTTGCTTCTAAGAGCTCTCTAAAGGTGTGAACTCAGGCATTATTGTCTATCAGTTGTACTTCGTACCTTGTTTCAAGTTCTGGCCCATAACATCTCCTCGTAGGATTAGATTAATCATACTGAACCAGGCTAAATTAGATAATTATTGTCTCTATCAACTCTAATGACTTAACAGTTTGTAAAGATTCCAACATCTCCCCTCTTCTTTTGATTTAGAACATAGGTGGTCATGACCTCCCTGACTTCTCAAGGAGGTGAGAAGCCCAAAAAGGTGATCACACCTTCCCTGACGGCTCAAAAAAGGAGTGAAAACACCATAAAAAGAAGGTTTTTTTTAAAAAGGGATTTATCAAGTGGTTTGGGAAGGTGATGGCAATTGGAATTAAGTGACTTGCCCAGAGAAACACAGATAGTAAGTGTCTGAGGCCAGATTTGAACTCAAGTTTTCCTAACTTGAGTTGATGCCCTATTCACTGAAACATCTAACTGCCTTTAATTTCTAGAAAACACTCTTCAAGTGTTATATTCTTTGATCTTCACAACAACCCTGTAAGATAGGTGGTGTTATTATCCCCACTTTGCAGATGAGGAAACTGGAACAGTGTTAGAATGAATGTGAAGTCAATTCTTCCTAACTCCCACATCCAGAACATTCATTGTTCTACCTGGCTACCTCAACTAGCTAGCACTTTACTTAAATTCTATCTTGTTGTTACATTTTTCACTAAATGTATTTCAGTGAGTTGTGTAGAGGGCCGGAACTCTGGAGAAGTCTACTTGAAACAAGGATACTTACAAGATGTTAACTCAGTGGAATTGATGAGATGATGGTTCTCTAGTTCACATATACTTAGTACTTAGCCTGATGATGTAATGATTCTCTAGCTCCCATATATACTTAGTACTTAGTATGGTGATGTCATGGTTCTCTAGTTCACACATAATCAGTACACGGTAATGAAGTAATTGTAATGGGGTATTTAAGGGCCCAGTAGGATTGGAAATGAGACATTCCATCTTTGACCAGCCTCGTGGTGGCCCTCCTGCCTTCATCACTTCTCCACTAAAACCAAGGACACAGGCTGATCCCAAGGACCTCCAAAAAGCAAACATTACAAGTTTGTATTTGCAGACAAAAAATATCTCATAAGTGTGAATGTCAAGTGACAGTAAGGATCAAACTGACTTTTGCCAGGTGTTCAGTGTGGACAATCTAGAAGCAGATAGTACCCAGGGCCCACTGAGGTTAGATAACAAATTCTGAACCAAAATCATTTATTCATTAAGTTCAAGACCTAGTGGAGACTGCCTTATAAAGACATAACAGCATTTGGTCCCTGCCCACACGGAGCTTACAATCTACAAAGCAGAATGCAATATGTAAACAAATAAATATAATGCAGGAGCAGATGTAATCAAAGTGGGAGAGAATCAGAGTGAAGAAGAAAGGGAATTGGCTTCATATTTCTTTGATGCTCACAAAAGATTAGAATGAGAAATTTTAGGGAGCTCTAAGACTTAAGAGATTGAAACTCAAAGGAGGGGATGATTAGGTGGCATAGTAGAGAGAGTGTTGGATCAGGAATCAGAAAAATCCAAATTCAAATCTTGCCTCAGACACTACCTATGTGACTTTGGGCAAGTATTTGAACCTTTCTTAACATCAGTTTTCTTATCTGTAAAGTTGAAAAAAAAATACTCACTTCATATAATTGCTTCACTACTTTCAGTGTTATTTAAATACTGGCTATCATTACTATTATAATGAAAGATGGAAAATATAATCACAACTTAATATATTCATACATAATCAAATACATATATATTTTAAAAATCGAAAGCCAAAGCAAAACTTTGATGAGCACAATAAAAGAATCTCTCCATGATTTCTGTATTCAAAGAAACCCATTTTGAATTTCTCTTCAAGTTCTATTACTAATAAGGGTATATTCTTCTACTCTGTAATCAATTGTACCCATTCTGATTCAGGGCAAATTAACATCAGGAGTCTCCCATTTCATTTCTCTCCTTGTTTTACCATCCTGACCCACAGTTTCCTCATGGCATTCTTCACTTCAGCATTCCTCAAGGAATAGATGACTGGGTTGAGGAGGGGAGTGATCACTGTGTAGAAGATGGCCACCATTTTGTCCAAAGAGCATGTGGTGTTGGGTCTCAGGTAGATGAAGACACAGGGTCCAAAGAACAAGACGACTACTGTGATATGGGAAGCACATGTGGAGAGGGCCTTTAGGCGTCCTTCCTTACTGTGCCCCCTTAAGTGGAACAAGATCACACTGTAAGAGCTCAGGAGAATTATGAAGCTGACCACTGTCAGGCTCCCTCCATTAGCCACAATACGCAACCCAATGAAGAAGGTGCCCGTGCAGGCCAGCTCCAACAGAGGAAGAACATCACAGAAATAATGGTCAATCACATTAGAGTCACAGAAGGGTAAGTTGAATATAAGGAGAATTTGGGCAGTGGAGTGTAAAAAGCCTCCCAACCAGGCCATGCCAACCAGGAGGCCACAAATCCAAGGGTTCATAATGGACATGTAATGCAGAGGCTTACAGATGGCCAAGTATCGGTCATAAGCCATTACTGTGAGCAGAAACATCTCAATGCCACCAAAGAAATGGATAAAGAACACTTGGGTGAGGCAGCCCTCTAGAGAGATGGATTTCCTCTCAGCAAGTAAATCTGCAATGAGTTTGGGGGAAGTAGTTGAAGAATAACAGATCTCCACAAAAGAGAAGTGGCTGAGGAGGAAATACATGGGGGAGCCAAGGCTCTTGCTGAAGTTGACGGTCACCACAATGAGGGAATTCCCCAGCACAATGCCCAGGTACAAGAACAAAAACAGCACAAAGCAAACTCTCTGAATCACTGGATTATAAGACAATCCTAGAAAAATGAATTCTGTCACGTTACCAGTGTGTACCATGACTTCTGATCCAAGAGTTAACAGCCAGGAACTTACACCATACCACAGTTTTTTAGAGGGCTTTGGATACTAAATTATTCAAACTATTCAAAGTTCTAGAGTAGAAACTAAAGTGGTGATCAAAGGGATTTCCTAGGATCACACAGACAATGCAGAAAATAAATTATGAAGTAACTATAACAGGTTAAGTGGTAAAAAAAAAAAAAAAAAAAAAAAAAAAAAAAACCAAGGAAGGCAAAAGATAGTGACCAAGAAGATACTGTGATGTGACCATGTAAATTTCAAGTAAATGAATCCAGACACTGGCTGAGGAGTTGGTCTTCAGAATGGGAGATAAAACTTTGGGAAACAAGTCCTTTGAGTATGATGCGTTATGCAAATGAGCTAGAAGGGAAAGGAGACTCTTAAGTCTCTAAGCTCTCTAGTTTTTCATTTTACTCTTCTGATCTTTCCAGTGGATCTCCTATACCTGGACAACCAAGGATCCTGACAGTTCTCAGTGATGGGTCATCTGCAGAAATACAAAACAATAAATCCTTTCTCTGAAAAGAGTAAGTATTGTTGTAGGATTAAAATTTTTAAAAAGACTTTAGAGATTGTCTCATTCAAAACAACCACTTTGCAGAGAAGCTAGAGGCCAACATCACACAGCTATGAAACTCTCCTCATAACAGCCTAATGAAGTAGACCACAGTATGATCTTGCATTTTGCTCCACTATTATCTCCACTTTAAGGAAAAGGCATCCGAGTCTTGTTTGAGATTGAAAAAGCAGCCACGTTGAACTTAAGTTCACTGCTCTTTCCACTGCTTAATGCTGCTTTGCCCACTATATTAGTAGTATCATTAGCTCCCCTCTCACAAATACAATGTGACCTTGGGCAAATCATCTGACTTTTCAGTATCCCAGACTGCAATTTGGAACTGTGATTTACAGAGCTGACATCAATCTGCTTTAAAAGAAGAATATCTTCAATGGAAGTATTCCTAGGCCAATGAAATAAAAGGTCTTGCAAAAAATAATAATAATAACACTATATTTTAAGAAGAAAATTGAAAAACTAGAAAGTATCTAAAGAGGGGCAACCAGAACTGTGACGTGTCTTAAATGTTTGTCACATGAGGATAAGTTGAAAGAACTAGAAATGGAGAAGATAAGCTTCAGGGAATATGTGTAAACTGGTTTCAAACACCTAACTGTCTGTCATGGGAAGAAGAAATTGGACTTTGAGGTTTGGTTGAAAAAAGTCAGAATCAGGAGCAATGAATGAAAACTGTAAAGATACAGATTATACTTAAGTCAAAAAAAGGTTCCTGACAAATGGAGCTGTCCAAGGTGGAAAAGGATGTCTCATGAAGTAATGGAGCATTTCCTGCCCTTCAAAGTTCTTTAAGTGTAGGTTGGCTGACCAGTTGGTGGGATATAACAGTGGGGATTTCTTTTGCATGGCGATTGTACTGGACAGATGTTAAGCTCCTTTCTGACTCTTGATTTTTATGAATTTCTGATTCTATGACTAGATTTCTGATTTTCTTTCTCACCCCCAATTATCAGGCATTATTAAGAAATGTCTCTTCAACCAAATCATTTCCAATGGAGCAATAATGAACTGAACCAGCTATGCCCAGAGAAAGAACTCTGGGAGATGACTAAAAACCATTACATTGAATTCCCAATCCCTATATTTATGCCCACATGCATTTTTGATTTCCTTCACAAGCTAATTGTACAATATTTCAGAGTCTGATTCTTTTTGTACACCAAAATAACATTTTGGTCATGTATACTTATTGTGTATCTAATTTATATTTTAATGTACTTAACATCTACTGGTCATCCTGCCATCTGGGGGAGGGGGTGGGGGGTAAGAGGTGAAAATTGGAACAAGAGGTTTAGCAATTGTTAATGCTGTAAAGTTACCCATGCATATATCCTGTAAATAAAAGGCTATTAAATAAAAAAAATTAAATTAAATTAAAATTAAAAAATAAAAAAAAGAAATGTCTCTGATCTCACTTATGCCTAGGATGGAAACAAAAACTTTCCTTTCACAGAATCATAGAATTTAGAACTAGAAAATGTTAGAAATCATCTATACCAACTTCCTTCATTATACAAATAAGAAAGTCAAACCCCATAGTGAAGTTACTCACCCAAGGATCAGTCATATAGATAAGAAAATTACAGAATCAAAATGAAACACAGAACCTCTGACTCCAAATCCAGAACTCTGATATTGTACCACACAACTCAAGTTAATCAGAGAAGCCAAAGGCTGCAAGGAACCTCAGCCACCATTTAATCTAATTCAAACCCTACAAAGCAATCTCCATCATGAGATATCCAAGTAATCCTCAAGCCTCTGCATAATGGCATGCTTGCCCGGGTTCTAGACAAAGAAAAATGCTCTCGAGTTTTCCCAGTCATCAATGGAGTGATATAGAGCGGTGTGCTTGTTCCCATGCTTAACAAGATGTTTTTAACCATGTCATCAAACACCTTCCATGAGGACAAACACAGAAACAAAGTCAGTCACTTTACGATGGTAAATTCTTCAACTTCCAAAGGCTACAAACAAAAACTAAAGTGGAGGGAATGCTGGTGCATGATTTTTTTTTGTAGATGATTATGCACTCAATGCAGCCTCTGCAGCTGAGATGCAACAAAGGATGAATCAATTCTCTGCTGCTTGTGCTAATTTTGACCTAAAAATTAATACCAAGGAAACGCAGCTCTTTCATCAGCCAGTGCTACACCACCCATATATAAACCATCAGTTACAATAAATGGTGAAGTTCTGAATGCTGTGGTTCTCTTACCTTAGCAGTATACTTCCTGGGGATTCCATATTGATAATGAGATTGGCATACACATTGCCAGAGCTGTCTCAGCATTTGGGAGGCTCCAAAGAAAGTGTGGAAGAGGAGAGGTATTAGACTGACTACCAACCTGAAGGTCTACAGAGCTGTCGTAAGGATCTCACTGTTGTATGCTTCTGAAACCTGGATGGTATACCAGCACCATGCCAGGAAACTGAAATGCTTCCATCTGAATTGTCTTAGGAAGATTCTGAAGATCACCTGGCAGGATGAGGTCTTTTCTTAAACTAAATTACCAAGAATTCCAACTCTACAGAAGAGAACATCACTCCATTGTGCTGGCCACTTTGTTCAAATGCCAAATGTACACTTACCAAAAAAATATTTTATGGAGAACTCACACAAGGCAAGTGCTCACAATATGGTCAGAAAAATGATATTCTAAAGAACTTTAAAATCAATTGTGTGACATGGGGGACACTGCCACAGGACAGCCCAGCATAGTGTACTGGGTGCTATGCTCTATGAGCATCATCAGAGAAGGTGCTATGCTCTATGAGCAAAGAAGACTTGAATTAGCCCCCCAAAAAAACACAAAATGTACAAAAATAGAGAAGCTACCCTAAAGTTTTTATAGGGACTATTGAATACAACCTGTTGCAGACATGCTGCATGAGACAGCTCATATTTGGTGTAATCAGCCAGTTAGACACATTGTAAATCAACTCCAACATAGTTCTGCCATTTTGGTTTTTAAGAACAAAGACCAACCAATCAATCAATCTAATCCAAAGCCAAAAAACCCAATATCTATCATGAAATATCCAAGTAATCATCAAGCCTTGGCTTGAAAACCTCCAATGAAGGTGACCCCATCCCTCAAAGTAACTCATTCTACTTTTTAAGGAAGTTTTTTATGTTAATCTACATTTAGAATTAAAAAGACTTCAGAAGCAACCTAGGCCAACCTTCCCATTTTATATCTGAGGAAACTGAAGCACAAGGAGATCAAGTGAATTTTTCAAAGTCATACAATCATGAGATTCCCAACAGCAATCCTTAATTACCTCCTACATTCCCCTCTTTCCACCCATTCTCCAGTGACGCCAAATTGGCTGTCTTAGTCCTCCTCATATAAAGCAATCTGTTCCCTATCTCTATGCAATAACTCCTCACATTCAACTCTTAAAATCCTATCCTTCAAGGCTCAACTCAAACACTGTCTTCTCCATGAAGTTTTTCCTCATCTTCCTCTCAGTTGCTTGTGCCTAATCTCTCCCTAAATTATCTTTTATCTAGTTTTTCACATTATCTATGTCTATGTGTATATGTGTGTATATTATCTCCACAAAAGAATATAAGCTACTCAAAGTCAATGATGGCCTTTTATTCCTATTTCCAAGCACCTAGTAGAATATAAGAGCATAAAATAAGTTCTTAATAAATGTATGTTGATTCATGGAAGTGGGTCTCTGAGCATAAATGATATTATACCCAACCTAGTAAAGACTCCAAAGGTAGACAGGAATACAAAAGGAAAGAAGATGAACAAATGAAGAGTGTTTCAGTCTGGATTAATGTTGAATGCTCCTCTTGGCTCACATTGGCCTTTGGGCCAAGCCTTGCCCCATCTCATCTGAAGCATAACCATTCCAGTTGATCCCCATCACATTAGAGGAAATGATGGCTCAAGAATCTGTCAGGAAATTTAAATAAGTTTATGAGATCTTGCTTCCAGCCATGAGGCCATAAATCTATTAATGTGTGTAATTGGGATCAATAATCAGAGCTGGAAGGGATTGTCGAAAGTTAGGTTCCCAGCCCTGCTTATCAACTATTGTTGGGATTAGGCTCTCGTAAGAAAGGAGACACCAAGTATGAATTTTGTGTATCCCTTTCTCTGTCACATATCCCTGTATGATAATTGGCGTGTTCTTGCTACTTAGGGGAGAAACTGAGAAGCAAGGGCTCAACCTCTTTTGGCGAGATGGACCCAAATACATTATCTTAATTATTATTATTATTCATTAATTAATTAAAGCTGTCCCAACCTTGAAGCCATTGTTGATCTTCAGTGATTCATCTCAGCAACATTTTGCTGCCTTGATATACTTATTTTTTAAAAACCCTTTAATTCTCTTTATCCTGTATTTTGCCTCTTTAATTAAGGCAAAAGCCTAAATGAAGAATTTTCCTTTCAATAGGATCCCCTTAGAAATTACATGATTCAGGGCTTCAAAAGATTCAGCCAACAACCACTTATGAATTACTTGTTATATGCAATGTGACATTTTGCTGTACTCTGAAGACATTAAGACAAAAAAAAAATCTCACCTTCTCTGAAGTTCTTTTAAGGGAGAAACTGCAGAGAAGTAAAATTACTTACCCAAGATCACACTAATAATAAATAGCAAAATAGCAAATGACATGTACAAGGCAGCCAAGCTTCCTCTTTGTAGAAACTATCACCAAATGAGCCTTATTAAGAAACATAACAATAAATAGGAATGAAAAAAGCTTTTCTTCACCAAGATCCCAGTTTAAAAAAAATAGTAATTTCACAGAGAATCAAGACCTCAAGATTGTGTTAGTTCGGCAATAAACCAAATAGTTTTTTTTAAAAAAGCTTTTACAAATATTTGACCATTGTCCCTAGCCAGTCTTGACAATGAAGCCAATTCCTTCATTTCCTAAAATCAGATAAATTCGACCATCCTGATCTTTTTGTGCTTTCCAAGGATACCTGATATAAGACAATTGGTAAAATTTATTTATTTCTAGAAGGAAAGATCTTAGGGACACGAAAGGGCTTGAAGTACCTCTCCAACCTTGTCTTCATTAGCCACTTTCTCTGAGAGTGGCTCAATTGAAAAAAAAATTGCCTCTCTCTTAGTGAGTGGCAGGGAATTTGCTATAGCACTCTGAGGATACCAAACAAATAAGGAATGCTAGGACTGTACCCACCTCAGGCTGTTGATTCCTCCTCTTCCTCATTGATATCAGAGCTATAGTCACTCTTGCCTTAGCCCTTTCTGTTCTAAAAGCTACTGACCTTTAGAAGGATCAGAAGCAATTATTTCTACTCTGAAGAATCCTTACATTTAGAAGCCAGAAAACTGAAATCAGGGAATTGAGGTCCCTGAGGTTTTTGAACACTCCCCATCAAAGACCTTTCCCCAGAAGACTAAGGTAAATGTACAGATTAATTATTCCAATCAGAAATCCTGGACTTCTAAAAGGGCACCTTTGTTTAGTCTCTTCTTCCTCCCTTAGAATCAGAAAGAAGAAAGCATGTCTCTCCCCATCCATACCCAGTCCATCTTCAGATGGCCTCAGAGAACTAACTAAAACACTACTGTGATGACTTGGACCTATCATACACACCCTAATTTGCCTTTTTATCATAGACACACACACATTTTCCAAAGCACATATGCACAAACACACACCATTATACATATATATGCACACATACATGTGTGCACACACACAGTGCTGTCACATGCACAATAACATACAAATGTATGTGCATGCAGTCCTGCACATATACATATGCATGCATATACACATACATGCACATACAGAGAGTCAACCCCTAAGCAAAAAATGCTTTGGATATTAATCTATATTTGATCAGAAATAAATGTATTTCTGAGTATTTCACTCAATTTTCCTCCTAGGATCAGCGAATGTTGGCATTAGGAGATACCTTAAAGTTCTTTTAATCCAAGACTTTTTTTTTTTTTTTTTTTTTGCTGAGGCAAAAAAAGTCAGAATGGATTTGAACTCAAGTCTTCCTAATTCTACATCCAGATATCTATCCATTGTTCCACTCAGCCACTTAGCACTTCTTTAGTTGATTTTATTTAAATTCTACCTTGGACTAACACAAACTGATGCTCAGTGAAGTGAGTAAAGCCAAAAGAACATTGTACACAGCAACAACAAAATTATGTGATGATCAACTATGATGGACTTGGTTCTTTTCAACAATGAAGTGATTCAAGGCCATTCCAATAGACTTAGGATGGAAAGAGCCATCTGCATCCAGAGAGAGGACTATGGAGACTGAATGTGGATTAAAGTGTAGTATTTTCTGCTTTTTTGTTGTTGTTGCCATTTGTTTACTTGTTTTTTCCTTGTACTTTTTTCCTTTTGATCTGATTTTTTCTTGCACAACATGACAAATATAGAAATATGTTTAGAAGAATTGTGTGTGTTTAACCTATGTTGAATCACTTCCTATCTACAGGAGGGAGAGAAAGGAGGGAGAAAAATTTGGAAAACAAGGTTTTGCAAAGGTGAATGTTGAAAACTATCTCTGCATGTATTTGAAAAAGTAAAAAGCTATTATTAAAAAATAATAATAAAGTAAATAAATAAATTCTCTTACTAGTTGTGTTTTTCACTAAATGTATTTCAATGAGTATTGATGTGTTCTTGAAGACACTAAATATCTAATAAGTGCTTTTCCTGTGTGCCAAGTGACAGTAAGGGTCAACCTGATGTTTACTATATATCCAGTGTGAACAGTCCATATGCAAATGGCATTCAGGTCTTGCCAGGGTTTGAAAACAAATTCTATTCCAAAAAAACGTTTGTTTATTAAGTTGAAGACTCAGTGTTCCAGACTTGGTTATAAAGATATAAAAGTATTTAGTTCCTGTCCTCAAGGAACTTACAATCTATAAGTCAGAATACAATATATAAAAAGATAAATATAATGCAGCAGCAATTATAATCAAATAGAAGAGAGCCAGGATGAAGAAGAAAATATTTCTTTGATATTCATAAAATATTAGAATAAGAAGTTGTTTTAAAAATCACTAAGACTTAGGAGACTGAAGAAACAGGTGGCCTAAAGGAGAGAGTGCTGGATCTGGAGTCAGAAAGACCCAATTTCAAATCCTCCCCCAGATACTTATTACATATGTGACCCTGGGCAAGTACTTTAATCTTTCATAACATCATTTTCCTTAACTGTATAATAAAGATAATAATAGAACCCACCTCACAGAGTTGTTATGAGCATGAAATGAGATGACACATGAAAATTGCTTAACCAATTTCATTGTTATCTAAAAACTAGTTATCATTATTATCATTTGCCTAAGGTCATACAACTACTAAGTAGCTTAATCAAGATTCAGATCAAATCATTGTTCTGTCCATTATACCAGTCTGCCACCAAGAAATTAAAGATGGAAAATATAATGACAACTTAAAATATCCATATACAATCAGATACATATAACATATATTTTAAAAAACAATACCCAAAGCAAAACTTTGATGAGCACAATAAAAGAATATTTCCATGACTTCTGTGCTCAAAGAAAGCCATTTTGAATTTTTCTTCAAGTCCTATTTCTGATAAATATATTCTTCTACTATATTCTACTACAATTCTACTTCCCTGGATTTTACTCAAGGCAAATTAACATCAAGGGTCTCCCATTTCATGTCTCTCCTTGTTTCACCATCCTGACCCACAGCTTTCTCATGGCATTCTTCACTTCAGCATTCCTCAAGGAATAGATGACTGGGTTGAGGAGGGGAGTGATCACTGTGTAGAAGATGGCCACCATTTTGTCCATGTAGCAAGTGGTGTTGGGCCTCAGATAGATGAAGACACAGGGTCCAAAGAACAAGACGACTACAGTGACATGGGAAGCACACGTGGAGAGGGCCTTTAGGCGTCCTTCCTTACTATGCCCCCTCAGGTGGAACAAAATCACACTGTAAGAGCTCAGGAGAATTATGAAGCTGACCACTGTCAGGCTCCCTCCATTAGCCACAATACGCAACCCAATGAAGAAGGTGTCCGTGCAGGCCAGTTCCAACAGAGGGAGAACATCACAGAAATAATGGTCAATCACATTAGAGTCACAGAAGGGTAAGTTGAATATAAGGAGAATTTGGGCAGTGGAGTGTAAAAAGCCTCCCAACCAGGCCGTGCCAACCAGGAGGCCACAAATCCAACGGTTCATAATGGACATGTAGTGTAGAGGCTTACAGATGGCCAAGTATCGATCATAAGCCATTATTATGAGAACAAACATCTCGATGCCACCAAAGAAATGAATAAAGAACACTTGGGTGAGGCAGCCCTCTAGAGAGATGGATTTCCTCTCAGCAAGTAAATCTGCAATGAGTTTGGGGGAAGTAGTTGAAGAATAACAGATCTCCACAAAAGAGAAGTGGCTGAGAAGGAAATACATGGGGGAATCAAGGTTCTTGCTGAAATTGACAATCAACACAATTAGAGAATTCCCCAACACAATACTCGCATACAAGAACAAAAATAGTATAAAGCAAACTCTCTGAATCTTTAGATTATGAGAGAGTCCTAGAAAAATGAATTCTGTCACATTTCCAGTCTGTACCATTACTTCTGATCCAAAAGTGAAAAGCTAGAGCTCACAGTTTTTAGAAGACTTTTGAGCACTAAACTATTCTATATAAACTACCAGAGTAGATTCCTAAAATCTAGTCCAAGCGATTTGCAAAGATCACAGAAACAATGCAGGAAAATAAGTTGCCAAGGAAGGCAAAAGATAGTGAACAAGGAGACACTGTGATATGACTATGTAGGTTTCAGATTAATAAATCAAGACAAGAGCTGGGAAGTAAGTCTTCCAGAATGGAGGACAAAACTTTGGAAAATAAGTTCTTCGAGGATGTGTTATGCAATGACTTAGGAGTAATGATGACCATTAAGTCTCCAGAGTCTCTTTATTTTTTAATTTTACTCTTCCGATCTTTCAAATGGAGCTCCTGGTCTTAGGCAACCAAGGATCTGGTCAGTTCTTTTGGTGAAAGGTCATCTACAATGATACAAAGCAATATATCCTTTCAGTGAAAACAGTAGATATTGTTACAGAATAGATGCAGAATTGGGATTTAGAACTAAAAAAGACTTTAGAGATTATCTTATTCAAACAATCTATTTTGCAGAGAAGCTAGAGGTCAGGGAAATGAAGGGAGATGTCCAATGTTACACAGCTATAGAATTCTCTTAACAGTCAAAGTAGGTCACAGAAATTTGTCCCATTTTGCCCCACCATGACCCCCAGTTTATTGAAGTGGCAACTGAGTCTCAATTTAGATTGAAAAGCAGCTGCCTTGAACTTAAATTCACTGTTCTGTCCACTGTGTGATATTTCTTTGCTCTCTATAATGGTATTATTATTATCACTCCTCTCCAAATACCTGACATGGGACCATGGGCAGATTATTTAACTTCTCATTGTCCCATATCACTCTTTGGAACTATGGTTTGCAGAAATGATACTAATCTGTTTTGATGGAAGAAGATTCTCAGTGGAAGTATTTCTGCAAAAATGAAATAAAAGATCTGGTAGTAATAATAATTATACTCGGAATTTTAAGAAGGAAATTGAAAAGCTAGAAAGCGTCCAGAGAAGGACACCCAGAATTTTAAAGAACTTTAAATGTTTGTTACATGAGGATACGTCGAAAAAACTGGAAATGGAGAAAAAAAAGGTTCAGTGAATATATGGAAGCTGATTTCAAATATCTAAAGGTTTATCATGGGAAGAAGAAATTGGACTTTGAGGTTTTATTGAAAAAGGCAGAATCAGGAGCGATGAATAAAAAACCATAAAGCTGCAGATTACCCTTAATGTTAGGGAAAGGCTCCTGTTAAGGTTCCATTAAGTGGAGCTGTCCAAGGTGGAATAAAGTGGTAGACCCACTGCCCTTTGGAGCTCTTTAAAAAGGATGGCTGATCACTTGATGGGATGGAATAATGGAGATTCCTTTTGCATATAGGTTGTATTAGAAAGATGTTAAGCTCTCTTTTGACTCTTGAATTCTGTGAATTTCTGAATTCATGATTAAAGTTCTACTTTTCTTTTCGAACCCCAATTATCAGACAATCCTGAGGAATGTCTCTGGTGTCTCATGCATAGGAGAGAACAAAAACTTTCCCATTTCCCATGACAGGGTTCAGAGCTTAAAAAAAATATATGATAGAGATCATTTATACCAATGTCTTTTATTATACATAAAGAAGTCAAGACCCAGAGTAAAGTTTCTCACTCAAAGGTCAGTCACACAAGTTAGAAAATTACAGAGGCAAAATCAAACACAGAACCTTTGACTTCAAATCCAGGACTCTGCCACTGTACCACACAACTCCAGTTAATCAGAGAAGCTGTGAGCTGCAAGGAACCTCAGCCATCATGTAATCCAACTCAGACCTACAAAAGAACATCTGCGATAAGACATCAGAGTAATCATTGAGTCTATGCTTGAAGACCTACAAAGAGGGGGGACCCCATCCATTGATCTCAAAGCAACTCATTCTACTTTGTTAAGAAAGTTTTTAACATGACTCTAAAAGGACTTTAGATGCTACATAGATCAACCCTTCCATTTTATAACTCAGGAAACCAAGCAAAAGGGATTAAATGATTTGATCAAGGTCACACACAAGTGGGATTCCCAAGAGCAATCCTTAATCACCTCTTTTATTCTTCTCTTTTCACACTCTCTAGATAAACCAAATTAGCTGTCTTATTCCTTTTCACATACAGCAAACTATCTTCTATCTCTGCCATTGTCCAGGGAACCTGCAAGGCAATCCCTCCTCACATTCAACTATTACAGTCTCAATTCAAGCACCATCTTCTCCATGAAATTTTTGCTCATCTTCCTCTCAGCTGCTTATGCCTGACCCTGTTCCCAAGTTATGTTGTATCTATTTTTTCCATTTTCTCTCTACATGTGTATATGTGCGTGTATATATGTGTGTGTGCATTATCTTCCAAAAGGAATATAAGCTTCTCAAAGGCAATGACTGACTTTTGTCCCCATTTCCCAAACATCTAGTACAATATAAGGACTTATAATATATTCTTAATAAATGTGTGCTAATTAGTGGAAGTGGATCTCTGAGCATAAGTAGTGTTATACTAATACCAGCCTGATGAAGACCATCCAAAGTTGGACTGGAAAACAAAAGGAAGTAAAAGACCAAATGAGAAATGTCCTTTCAGAGAACTAGGCTCAGTGTAGACTGCTGCTCTCAACTCATACTGCCCCTTGATCCAAGTCTTGTTCCATCTCTCTTGGAACATAACCATTCCACTTGACCTCCTATCACATTCAACAAAAGCTCAGGAAACTGTCAGAAAACTTAGATAAATTTATGAGATCTTGCTTTAAGCCATGAGGCCATAAGTCTGTTAATGTGTATAACTGGATTAATAATCAGAGCTGGAAGGCATGGTCATAAGTTATGTTGACTTAGCCCATTGTCCCCAGTCCTGCTGATCAACTACTGTTGGGGGAAGTTCTGGTGAGGAAGGAGACACCAAGTCTGAATTTTGTGTATCACCTTCTCTTTGTCACATATCCCTGTCTGATAATTGTTATATTCTTGCCACCTTGCAGAGGAACTGAGAAGCAAGATCTCAAACACTTTTGCTGAGGACCTAGGGTCCTTGACCTTACAGCTGTCAGGTCCCCACTTTGAAGCCAGTGATCAGCTCAGCATCATTTTGCTACCTTGACATACTTATAATGAAATCCCTTCAATTGTCTTTGTCCTGAGTTTTGCCTCATTTTTCAGGGTGAAAGCCCAAATGAAGAATTTTCCTTTCAAAAAAAAATCTTAGAAATTATCTAGTCCTAGCCTCCTAAGTTTCACTTATTAAACATATAATAGTAACTTGCTCTGCATAAAGTTACATTTTGCTAGACTCTTGATATATTAAGACAAAACAAAATATTCCCTCTCCCAAATTCTACTAAGGGAGAAACTGTGCAGAAAATTATTCTGCACTCAACATCACACTAATTATGAATAGCAAAATCAGGATTCTAAATCACGTCATCTAGCTCTAAATGGACAGTTATTTCTACCATGTTACATATAATGTAGCTAGTCTTTCTCTTTGTAGAAAACATCCCTAAATAAGCCTTTTAAAGAAGAAAAGCAATAAATGGTGATCAACAGAACATTTTTATTGAGATCCCAGGAAGGAAAAAAATGGTCATTTCTAAAACAATTAAGACCTTATTGCTGTGTTAGTTCAGCAATAAACCAAAGATTTATTTAAAAAAAAAAAAACTTTAAAAAACATCTCGATCACTGTCCCTAGTCAGTCATGGCAATAAAGTTACCTCCTTCATTTCCTAAATCAAATGAATGTGGCCATCCTGATCTTTTTTATTCTTCCCAGGGATGTTTGACAGAAGAATATGTAGCCAAATTAATTGATTTCTAGAATGAAAAATCTTTGGGACATCAAATGGCTAAAAAGTATCTCTTCAGCCTTCTCTTTATTGAGCACATTCTCTAAGAGGAGCTCGGCTGAAAAAGTACTTTCCCTCTTAGGTAGTGGCAAGAAGTTTGCTGGAGCACTCTGGGGGTGCCAAATAAATAAGAACTGCTAGGATTGTACCCACCTCAGGTTATGGATTTAGCCAAACCAATTCACCACCATTCTCTTCATTGAGATCAGAGCTACAGAGTCACTCTTGCCTTAGCCCTTTCTGCTCTAAAAGCTACCCACCTTTAGAAGGATCAGAAGCAATTATTTCTACTCTGAAGAAGCCTTAAGTTTAGGAGATAAAAAACTGAAATCAGGGAATTGTGGTCCCTGAGGCTTTTGAGCATTCCCTATCAAGGGCCTTTCCCCAGAAGACTGAGATAAATCTACAGATTAATTAGTCTAATCAGAAATCCTGGACTTCTACAAAGGAACCATTTCATTAATCGTTTATTTCTCCTTTAGAATCAGAATGAAGGCGTGTCCTTTTCCTGCTGTACCCACTCCATCCTCAGATGGCCTTGGTAAATGGATTAAAAAGCTACCATGGCCTAAGGGCCTATCCTATACCTAATTTGTCTTTTTATCCCTATGTATGTGTGTATGTATGCACACACAAACACACTCCCCAACACCACCCATAAATTTTAAAAATTCTATGGATATTAACCTATATTTATCCAGAAACACAACCTTCAATGGACAAACTCCTAGAATCATCAAATGTTATTGTTGGGAAATATTTTAAAGATCTTTTAGTCCAGGAGTTTGTTGGAGTCAGTTTTAAACTGGCTAAGATGAATTGATTATTAAACTTTCCAAAGTGAACAGACACACTTCAGAAATCAGCAAATACTCCACATCAGGGCTTAATGCATTATTTTATGATTTGTCTACACGTTAGAAAATGATGGGGACATGTTAATAATGCAGATTAAATTAACCATGTGCCTTGCATACATTTTTTTCCAGAGAGCCAATTCTTAAATATTTTCAGATTACTGCTCTAATCCAAGTTACTGATTCTGAAGATGAGGAAGCAAGATCTATTGAAGTAAAATGAGTACTTAGGACACCTAGTTAGTTAATAGCAGAACTTGCGACCAGAACAAGGTCAATCTTTCTCCATCCCAGGCCAATATCCTTTCATTCTTTATGAATATGTCTAGTCTTTGTCATTGGCTCACCTAATATTTCAAATCATCCTCAAGTCTCTTGTCCCTTAGAGTGATAGAACAAGAGTTCAGGCTTTACACAGATGAACGGAATTCAATCCTAGCAAATTACAACACCTAAAAGACAAGTCCTTGACTCTTCTTTTTCTCTGTGGCTATTTAGACTCCTCTCCCCTCCTTACATCCAGAATGACACTCCAAATATTGCTATAAAACAAAGCTCATCAGTATCTCATCATTATCTCAGTATCTCATACTGGCATGGAAATGGAAAGCCACTTCCTTCCCCATTTTAAAGTAGAGAACCCTCTATTCATCCATAGCAAAACATAATAAAATTATCAGGTTCAAATTCTGATTTCAACATGCAATCATAAAAAATCATTCTATTCTGAACCATTCACCATTCTAGTTCCAGCAGATTAACAATGAATAAACATGTTTCAATCTATCAACAAGAATCTATTAAGTATCTACTATGTATCATTCACTATGTTAGGACGTGAAATTTGCCAGTGGAAAATCGATAGTCACATTTAGAAATGTCTTTAAGGTGAGAATAGTTTCTGTAGACAGACCAAGTGACTGATGAGCAGTTATTTCATTATTTAATCTATTTCATTTTCAAAGCAAGTATTTTAAAATGAGCAAGAAATAACATCAAAATATTATTTTATCAATTCATCAATGGTCCTAATTTATTTGTTTGTTTGTTTATATGTATACATACAGTTATCTTTCTGGATTAGAGTATAAATTTGAAAACCTTGCAAAAATTTATTTTAAATTTTTCAAAGTATCTACTCAATATGCAAGTTTCACAAGACATTTTGTTTAAAAGTAGTGTGGTTTCTGCCTTGCTGGCAATACTGCTGTTTTTTTAGTTCAAATAATTCTTGAAGTACTTTAATAAAAGAAAACCAACGAATACTTTAAATCCATATCATTATCCAGTTTTGCAGTTTTTCTTTTCATTGAATGCTTTGGTTGCTCTTTAACAACTTTTCAAACAGTGTATAACTCACATTTGGCAGTTTGAATGATTATTTTTGAAGCATGCTACAGAACCAAATTATAAGAAGAGTCATATTTTAGTTGGTAAAGTCTTGCACTTCTTCCTGATATCACTTGAATTCCATCAATACAAGTCCATTCCAGTTTTCCTAAATTACATCATTTTGATTTTCAAATCCATCAATTATATTAAAATTTTCTCTTGAAGCAACATTGTCATTAATGAGTTTATGAAGTAACAGATTTTCCTTAACATTCTCTGTTCAAACTAACAATGAGGAAGAAGTAAATGGGAAACCTATTTCCCAATACAATTATCCATTCTACATTGTGGGGGAATTAAGAGAATATCATACCAAAATATTGATAGCTACTGGTTTCTAAGACTCAGATTCCATTAAAATCATGGGTGTGAATGTCCTTTGAAAAAATGAAATAATCAGAAAGGCCTGGAGAGACTTACACAAACTGATGCTGAGTGAAACGAGTAGGGCTAGGGAATCATTATATATTTCAATAACAATACTATATGATAACCAATTTTGATGGACCTGGCCATCCTCAGCAATGAGATGAACCAAATCATTTCCAATGGAGAGTAAGGAACTGAACCAGCTATGCCCAGAGAAAGAACTCTGGGAGATGACTAAGAATTCAATTACATTGAATTCCTAATCCCTATAATTTTGCCCACCTGCATTTTGGATTTCCTTCACAAGCTAATTGTACAATATTTCAGAGTCTGACTCTTTTTGTACAGGAAAATAACAGTTTGGTCATATATACTTATTGTGTATTTAATTTATACATTAATATATTTAACATCTACTGGTCATCCTGCCATCTAGGAGAGGGAGTGGGGGGGAAGGAGGGGAAAAATTGGAACAAAAAGTTTGGCAATTGTCAATGCTGTAAAATTACCCATACATATAACCTGTAAATAAAAAGCTATTAAAAAAGAAAAAGAAAAATGAAATAAAGTGCTACATCAATTTCTTTTAATCTCTCTAAGCATCAGAGAAGATGTCAACCTTTCACTGATAAGAGTTTTCTCTTCTGAGAGTTCCCTAAATCAATGAAATTGAAGGTCAAGCTCCTATTTTTTTTAAAATACCATTTTCCCCGTGTGTAATTGGGAATGATTACATATAAAAACAATTTTTAACATACTGTTTTTAAAAATTTTGATTTCCAAATTTTCTCTCTCCTTCCTTTATTTTCCCCTTTCCTAAGATGGAAAGCAATTTTATATAGCTTATACATGTGCAATCATGTAAAATATATTTCCATATTAGTCATGTTAAATAAGAAATACACTAAAAGGAAAAATGAAAAAATAATATTCTTCAATCTGCATTCAGACACCATCACTTCAATCTCTGGGGTGAATAAGATTTTTCAACATAAATCTTTTGGACTTGTCCTAGATCACTGTTTTGCTGAAAATAGCCAAGTCATTTACATTTGATCATCATACAACATTGCTATTACTGCATGTAATATTCTCCTGATTCTGCTCCCTTTACTTTGCATCAGTTCATCTAAGCCTTTTCAGGCTTTTTCTGAAATCTGCCTGCTTATCACTTGTTATAACACACTAGTAATTCATTACATTTATATATCAAAACTGGTTCAGTCATTCCCCATTTAATGGGCACCCCTCAATTTCCAATTTTTTGCCACCATGAAAGAGCTACTATGGTTTGCTAGCTAGATTTCTTTCTCAGGTGCAGGGCTTAAACCAATCTGATTTTAATTGGCTACTAATGAGTCCTAGGCTAAGCCTGTTTAGTCATTTTATTCCAGATTGACTCAGATTGAATGTAAATAGCAGTGATTTTTGTTTTGGCTACAAACCATGAAAGTCTTCCCCTCCCAGATTCATTCAGTTATTTGGTTATTTTTTTTTTATTAGGTGAAAGAGGATATTCTTTGCCTCAATTGCTACTTAGCTGTAGGGACCATCGTTAGTCATCTTGACCTATATCTTGCCACTGGACCCAGATGGCACTGGAGGGGAAAAGTGAGGATTGTGACGTTGCTTAGCCCTTCCTCACTCAAATCCAATTCACTTGCATGTTATGGCATCCCCTCCCTGGTGTCATGGTCCTCTTCGAGAATGAAGTACAAATGACAACAAATATTTTTGTACAATGTGGGTCTTTTTCTCTTTTTTATTATCTCTTTGGAATACAGACCAGGTGGTGGTATTGATGGATCAAAGTATAATACAGTTTTATAGCCTTTTGGACAAAGTTTTAGATTGCTCTCCAAAATAAATGAATCACCAACTCCACTAACAATGTGCTAATGTACTAACTTTCCCAGATCCCTTCTAAACCTCATTTTCCTTTTCTGTCATATTAGCCAATCAGAGAGGTGTAAGATGGTACCTCAGAGTTGCTTTAATTTTCCAGCCACAATTTAACTTCCTAGACTTAAATAAGTATTAAAATTACTTTCTATAAAATTTGCTAATACTGTAACAAACAAAAAGTAAAAGTAATTATTTATAATGTATCTTTACCTATCTCTACAAGTATGAATTTCTCAGTTCTGGAAACATGTACCACTATTTGGTTCTCTAAAAAATTCTCTTTGTGTTTCTTTGCAAACCTTACCTTAAGAAAGAAACATAAAAAGAATTCTGAAAAAGAGTTAAACCCATTTGTCTCAAGAAATAAATTCTCTTGGAAAGTGAGTAAACGCCTATCAAGTGGGGAGTGGCTGAATATGTTATAATATATGAAAATAATGCAATGTTATTATCCTAGTTAAATGATGGACAAACTGATTTTAGAAAGGCCTGGAAAGATTTATATGAACTGATGCTGAGCAAAACAAGTAGAACCAGGAATACAATGTACACAGTGACAACAAGATTGTGCAGTGTTCAACTTTGAAAGACTTGGTTCTTCTCAGTGGTTCAATGATCCAAGGCAATTCCAATAAACTGTAGAGAGAAAATGCCATTTGCATCCAGAGAGAGAATTATGGAAAATGAATGCAATACCTGGTATGTTCACTTTTTCCCTTTTCTTCTGATTTTTGTCTCCCAACATTATACATAAAATAATATGCATTTTTTTAAAATGTACATTTAAAACCAGAAAAATAAAGAAAACAATAAAAAAGAAAGGAATTCCCTTTGTCTTTTTTTTCTGTTCTCACAATTTCTCTCAAACCATCATAGTTTCTCCAGATTTACAGTTAAGCTGTATATCAAGATTTCATTTAAAATGTCAGATCAATTTAATATGTGATGAAAAGCAGTAATTTTTTATTTGATCAATTAAACCAAGGCTTCTTAAACTTTTTCCACTCATGAACCCTTTTTACCTGAAAATTTTTCATGGGACCCTAGGAATATGGATATATAAAGTAGTCATTCAAATAAAACATTTAGTAATAATGTCATAATTTGTCAATTGAATTTGTCGATTCAGTTATGAGATTTGGGGGTCACGAGCACAATTTAAGAAGTTGGGAATTAGAACAAAGTTTCCTTAACCTACAAGTTTAATTTAGTCTACTGGGGAAAGTCCCCTGACAGGAGACAATGGGAAGCTTCAGGGACCTCAATTCCCCAATTCAGTTTTCCATTAGATAAACTTTGGGCTTTTTCCCCAATTATCTTATTGACTGGTGGCTTTTAGAACAAGATGAGCTGAAAGCTGGGTAACTATTTCTACTTCACCCCTTAGATTTGATCTCAGAAAAGAAGGGAAATTTTCTTAGCTCAATCCATATACTGAGGTGGGCTCTGACTTTCTCTTGTTGGGCTATTATTCCATGTTTGGCTGGAAGCATCATAGCAATCTTCTCAGGCTGCTTAGTTAGAGAAAGGGAAAGCCCATTCTCAAATAAGTCACTTTCAGGTAATGTGGTGAATAAAAAGAAGGTTAGGGAGGGGTGATTTTCTGCTAACTGGTATCAGCTATTTTCTCAGAAATGGAATTATCTATATTTATTTGTTATAAGGTTGTGTTGGGTTTTTTTCTTTTTTGTTATTGTTGAGTAGGAAGTGAGAGGGAGAAAAAAAATCTGATAATAAAAAATAAACATCTGTTTTTTAAAAAGACTTTTCCTCTGAAAATCACTGTACTTGACCAAGTCTCAGATCATACATCCTTAGGAAGGATTTTTTTTAAATGATTAAATTTGTCTATTCAAAGAAAGAGCAGGGATTGACTCCTTTCCATGGCTCTGACTAGAAACAATGACTAAGGAGATTAATTGAAGTCTTTTTTTTTCTAATTCTTGGATTATTAATAATTTAACAGCTAGCCATAAGATCCTGGTTCTCTGTGAAAGTAAGTTTAAGTCTTCCTGACATCTTAATAGTGAAAACGGTTTCCCTGGTTCCTGTATATTGTCATATTTCATATGAAGGATGTTGTAAGGCTTGCCCTGTAACTGTTTCTATATATAAAATTACCTCCATTACTTGGCTTAATGACAAATCATCTACATTTTGAGGTAGAAGTTCTGGGTTAGAATCCTGACTGCAATTTACTATTTCTAAGACCTTTGAATTTCACTTCTCTAGGCAGTTTCCTGTCAGTAAAATGGAAGCTCCCACAAGGGAGTGACTGTTGTGTCCTTGCTTTGTATCCCTAGTGTCTAACAGCACTTTTCACTCAACTGGTACTTAGTGGCAGAATTAAATTGAATCTCTGCAATGAGAGGGTTGACCTAGATATTCCCTTTCAGCTTGGATTATTCAGATATTATATTACAAATCATAATAGGTTCAGAGATTTACTTCTGAGATATCTCATCTATTTTTCTCCAGTTTCCTGACAGCTCCTTAAGCTAAAATATGAGATGAGATAGTTTGGAGCTACTCGTCCGCCACCCATGATTCCTGTGATTCAGAAAAGGTAAAGAATGTGGAGGGAGACCAGGAATTCAGAGCTTCCTGTGCCTGGTCCCCTGAGAAGCCCAAGTTCATTGTTTCTTCCTCTATGTCTTCCCCTGGATTTTCTGGACTCCCATTGAATTGGGTGGAAGCCCAATTGTGCTGAAAGATGTAATTAAGGTTTCATGTCAGGAAAAACTTTTTAATAGAAAAGGAGGTCTTCATGGTGAATGTGAGTATATGTCATGGATCTCTTGGGTAGCCTATTGAAGTCCTTGGAACCTTTCTCAGGGTTATAAATATATAAAAAATAAAATATGTAAGATTATTATTAAAATGAAATATGTGAAATTCCATTACATTGAAAGTTACCAAATATTTTTTTAGAAGTTGATGGATCCCAAGTTGGAAAGACTTACCTTGAGTGATCCAAAAGTAGAGTAGTCAATCATGGCAGCCAGAGGGAAGAGGTTCTCCCTCATAATAGATCTTTGAGCAGACACTTGTCAGGCACTTTTTAGTAAGGATTCTTCTTCAGGTGTAGCTTGGACTAAATGGCCACTAGAGTCCCTTATAATTCTCAAATTCTGTATTCCAAGAAGCAGCTCTAGAAAAGTATTGGTTATAAATTCACAAGTCCTGTCTTCAACTTCTGCCCCCGGGGCTTGCTTATCTAATTGATATTAGACTATGAACCCCTCAAAAGCAGAGACTGACTTTTGTTTTTCTTTGTATCCCAACCCTTAGCACAGTGCCTGGAATAAAGTAGATGCTTAATAAATGTTAATTGATTGATCTTTCTGGGCCTAAGGTTCCTCATGTTCTGTAATGTCTCATTAATTCTAAAGCTTACTAGCTTTGAGTTGGGAAGACTTTATTACTTCTTAAGCATAGCTGAGACCAGAAACAGTTCTTATGAACTCCCAGTGACTGTCAAGAAGAAAATAATTCTGATTTCCAGATGCTCAGGGAGTCAAAATGAATGCCAGGTGGGATAAATCATGCTCCTTCTGGTTTGCTAATTAAAAGAAACAGAATAAGCTGAGTGACCAGATTTTAAAGTCAACCCTGAACCTGAGCCATGTTTTACTTTTTTAGCTGTTTTACAAGCTCAGGACCCAAAAGGCTTTTTTCACTGGAGCTTTAAAAATATACAGAGAAATCAGGTAGGGGAGTGATTTCAAAAAAAAAAAAAAAAAAAAAGATCTGTTGTCATATAGTTGTATTCTGTGATCAACTCTATTCACCTCTGGAAGTAACTTAATCACCATACATTAATTAAGCACCTGTTTGGAGTTTGGACAGCTAAGGAAGTATTAAGTATCTGAGACTGGATTTGAATTCAGCTCCTCCTGATTTCAGGGCCAATGCTCTATCCAGGGTGCCATCTAGTTGCCCCTGGAATTCCATGATCTTGAGGAAATTGAGAAAGAGGGACAACTTCCAACCAGTTGTTGATGGAGTTGCAAAATGATCTTACCATTCTGGAGAGCACTTTGGAACTATGTCCAAAGGGCACTTAAACTGGGTATACCCTTTGATCTAGTAATACCCCTACTAGGTCTGTATCCCAAAGGAATTATAAAAAGGGGAAAGCACTCACATGTATAAAAATACTTTTGGCAGTTCTTTTTGTGTTAGCAAAGAATTGGATATTGAGGGAATGCCCATTAATTAGGGAAAAGCTGAACAAGTTATGGAATAATATTGTAGTGTAAGAAATGATGATCACTTATTAAACATGAAGGAGAGAGAGAGAGAGAGAGAGAGAGAGAGAGAGAGAGAGAGAGAGAACACTAAACCAATTGGACATCAGATTGGCTTGGAATTTTAGTTTGTTTTAGTGAATTCTCATCTCTGAAAAGATTAATGATTTTAAAAAGTTGTGGGGAATTACATTTTGTTTGTGCTATCATTACATTTAATTCCTTCATATAAAAGCTTATGTTTGAAGAATGGGGTAAAGTTTGAATTTAGTTTAAAATGTATGTAAAGCATTGGTGTAAATGTGCATCCTAATAACATTTAACTGGACATAAAGAAAAAATTCTCAGATGAGACAAAATTAGTTAGAGTACAATAAATATTGCAGTCACTAAGCCTTTAAAATTATTGTGTGGCAAAGGAAAGAGCTGAAATAATCACAGTAAATCGAAATGAGACTACAGATCTTTTTGCTATATCATTTGAAAGTCTAAATTTTTATGCTTTGCATTGCTGTGTAATTTTTGTACTCTTAGTGGCTAGTTTTTCTTTTTGCCTAAGAAAATTTTTGGAATATTGCTTAATGTATTGCTTCATGAGAGTGAAGCTTGTATTCAGTGTTTTCAATTAATATTATATGCTTATAATAAAAGAAAAAGAAAAAGCTGAAAAAAGAAAGGGAGGAAGGAGGGGGAAGAGAGGGAGGAAAGGAGGAAGGGAGGAAGGGAGGAAATGATAAGCAGAATTGTACAATATTTCAGAGTCTGATTCTATTTGTACAGCAAAATAATGGTTTGGTCATGTATACTTATTGTGTATCTAATTTATATTTTAATATATTTAACATCTACTGGTCATCCTGCCATCTGGGGGAGGGAGTGGGGAGTAAGAGGGGAAAAATTGGAACAAGAGGTTTGGCAATTGTCAGTGTTGTAAAGTTACTCATACATAGAACCTGTAAATAAAAGGCTATTAAATAAATTTTAAAAAAAAAAGAAATGATAAGCAAGCATATTTCAGAAAAAATCCAGAAAGACTTACATGAACTGATACTGAGTGAAGTGAGCATAACTGAGAGAACATTGTACACAGTTAACAGTAGTACCTGACTTGGTTCGTCTCAACAGTACAATGATCTGAGGGAATTCCAAAAGACTCATGATGAAAAATGCTATCCACATCCAGAAAAAGAAATATGAAGTCTGAATGCAGATTGAATGAAATATACTTTTTTCTTTTTTTTTTTTTTGGTTGGTTTTTATTTTTCACGTCTCTTCATTTTGTACTGTTTCTTATTTTACAACATGACTAATGTAGAAATAAGTTTACATGACTGCACATGTATTCTCTATATCAGATTGCTTGCTATCTTAAAAAGGGGAAAGAGAGGGAGGGATTAAAAAAATTGAAACTCAAAATCTTATTTAAAAATGAATGCTGAAAACTATCTTTACAAAATAGTATTTGCCAGAAAATAAAAATTAAAAATTGACATCTTCCTAGGTCCTTCTTTTACACATGGTAATAGAATTACTTTGGATTGAATCCTATGGGGAGATGGTTTATCCCAAATCCCATAATATAAAAGGTTCTAATAGTTATATAATAACAACATTACAGTGAAAAACAACTTTGAAAGACTTGTAAACTTTGTTCTATACAATATCAACCCAAGATTCCAGAAGACTGACAATGAAGCATGTGACCTCCTTCCTGCCAGAGAAGTGATGGATTCAAAGTACAGAAGAAGACGTATATTTTTGGACACGAACAATGTGGTCATGTAAATTTGTTTTTTAAAAAATCAGTTTTCTTTTGAATTGTCAAGGAGGGAGGAGAGTAGAGGGGCAAGGAAAAGTAAATTCCTTTTCATTGATAAGTTTTATGGTATATGTTAATACATTACATATATATTAAAATATATATACACATATGTATACATAGACATATATGTATGTGTATATATTCTTCCAGAGGAATAAAAGTTCCTTGAGAGTAAAAACTACTTTTTGTTTCTTGTTTCCTTATCTTTGGTGCTCTATGTGATGTATTGTATAACACAGATCGTTAATGAATACTTGCTAAATTGAATGCCCTACAGCTTGGTTTTGTTGATCATAAAATAAGGGATTAAATGAGATGATCTCTAAGGGGACTTTCAAATGCTATGTTTCTGTGACAATGACACAACTAATTTCAAAGACTGGATTTCTTTTTTTTTGCATCATTTCACAGGATTTTCTCCTAGCAAATTCCCCATGCTTTGTGGCTACCGAAGAATAGCAGTTCCAGCAAAAGGAACAAGAGAGTTAAAAGTCATAAATTGGGGTGCATTGTAAAAGTCTCCCAAGTTCTTCAGTCCTGGCTGATTCCTCTTCATTTCTCATTCTATTGGATCTTCCTGACTAACCCCTAGCTCAATGATAAGACTGCTTTTAGATCTGAAAACTGTACTCCCTCCGATCCTATATTATTAACATTCCTTACAGTAACTTGGTTTTTAATTATGACCTGATGAATCTGCCCTTGCAGTTACCCTGTTGACCATTCTATGAATAATAGGTGGTTCTGCCTTTGGCCACCATTCTGATTTAAGACTGTGGCTATTGATTTATAGATTTCAAAGAACTCTTGACCCTTTGACCAGTAATCATGCTGCCAACCAGCAATGTGACAGAATTCATTTTTCTAGGACTCTCTTCCAAACAAGAAGTTCAGAGGGTTTGCTTTGTGGTGTTTCTGCTCATGTATACAGCTATAGTGTTGGGGAATTCTCTCATAGTATTAACTATCAAATCCAGCAAAAGCCTTGGCTCTCCTATGTATTTCTTCCTCAGTCATCTCTCCTTTGTGGAGATCTGTTATTCTTCCACTACGTCTCCCAAACTCATTGTGGATTTACTTGTTAAAAAGAAAACCATCTCCCTAGAGGGCTGTATCACACAGCTATTCTTTATCCATTTCTTTGGTGGTATTGAAATCTTCCTACTCACAGTGATGGCCTATGACAGGTGCGTGGCCATATGTAAACCTCTACACTATATGACAATCATGAGCCAGCAGATGTGTAGGCTCTTGTTGGGAGTGTCCTGGATGGGTGGTTTCCTCCACTCAATTGCCCAAATTCTCCTCATGTTCCGTTTACCCTTCTGTGGCCCCAATGTGATTAACCACTATTTCTGTGACCTCCTCCCTCTGCTGGAACTTGCCTGCACTGACACTTACTTCATAGGCCAGCTCATTGTGGTTAATGGTGGGAGCCTTTCACTGATTAGTTTTGGGGTTCTCCTTACCTCTTATGCTGTCATCTTGGTACACCTGAGAGGGCACAGCAAGGAGGGACGCCAAAAGGCTCTCTCCACCTGTGCCTCACACATTACTGTGGTTGTCTTACTCTTTGGACCCTGCATCTTCATCTATATGCGACCCTCCACCACATTTTCTGTTGACAAAATGGTGGCCGTATTCTACACAGTGATCACTCCACTCTTGAACCCAGTTATCTACTCCTTAAGAAACGCTGAAGTGAAGAATGCCATGAGGAAACTGTGGGTCAGGACATTGAAGCAAAATGAGAAATGAAGGAGGTGATGCAGGCCTCATGGAATTACCTTATCCTGAATTACAATGGGAAGAAATGGGTGTCCAGGCTACTCAATAAATGTTTCTAACAGTAATATTCTAGAAATGCTTTAAATAAATTATCGGCTCTTACTACAAAGAACCTTCTTCTTCTTTAATGTTTCCATCACAGTTTCTTCCTCAGCATTTCATTTTTGGTTAGAATTGTTTCTGTTGTTATTTTTATTGTTTGTATTTTGGCCTGGACCAGTGCTTCCTTCAATGAAAAGCATGATTGATATGAACGCCTCCTCCAACAGTGTATTTGAAAATTTAATTGATTTTCTTTGAGTCACAAAGTCAGTATGTATCAGAGATGAAGCTTGAAATCCCATATGGGATTTCAAGCTTCATCTCTGATACATACTGACTTTGTGACTCAAAGAAAATCAATTAAATTTTCAAATACACTGTTGGAGGAGGCGTTCATATCAATCATGCTTTTCATCGAAGGAAGCACTGGTCCAGGCCAAAATACAAACAATAAAAATAACAACAGAAACAATTCTAACCAAAAATGAAATGCTGAGGAAGAAACTGTGATGGAAACATTAAAGAAGAAGAAGGTTCTTTGTAGTAAGAGCCGATAATTTATTTAAAGCATTTCTAGAATATTACTGTTAGAAACATTTATTGAGTAGCCTGGACACCCATTTCTTCCCATTGTAATTCAGGATAAGGTAATTCCATGAGGCCTGCATCACCTCCTTCATTTCTCATTTTGCTTCAATGTCCTGACCCACAGTTTCCTCATGGCATTCTTCACTTCAGCGTTTCTTAAGGAGTAGATAACTGGGTTCAAGAGTGGAGTGATCACTGTGTAGAATAAGGCCACCATTTTGTCAACAGAAAATGTGGTGGAGGGTCGCATATAGATGAAGATGCAGGGCCCAAAGAATAAGACAACCACAGTAATGTGTGAGGCACAGGTGGAGAGAGCCTTTTGGCGTCCCTCCTTGCTGTGCCCTCTCAGGTGTACCAAGATGACAGCATAAGAGGTAAGGAGAACCCCAAAACTAATCAGTGAAAGGCTCCCACCATTAACCACAATGAGCTGGCCTATGAAGTAAGTGTCAGTGCAGGCAAGTTCCAGCAGAGGGAGGAGGTCACAGAAATAGTGGTTAATCACATTGGGGCCACAGAAGGGTAAACGGAACATGAGGAGAATTTGGGCAATTGAGTGGAGGAAACCACCCATCCAGGACACTCCCAACAAGAGCCTACACATCTGCTGGCTCATGATTGTCATATAGTGTAGAGGTTTACATATGGCCACGCACCTGTCATAGGCCATCACTGTGAGTAGGAAGATTTCAATACCACCAAAGAAATGGATAAAGAATAGCTGTGTGATACAGCCCTCTAGGGAGATGGTTTTCTTTTTAACAAGTAAATCCACAATGAGTTTGGGAGACGTAGTGGAAGAATAACAGATCTCCACAAAGGAGAGATGACTGAGGAAGAAATACATAGGAGAGCCAAGGCTTTTGCTGGATTTGATAGTTAATACTATGAGAGAATTCCCCAACACTATAGCCGTATACATGAGCAGAAACACCACAAAGCAAACCCTCTGAACTTCTTGTTTGGAAGAGAGTCCTAGAAAAATGAATTCTGTCACATTGCTGGTTGGCAGCATGATTACTGGTCAAAGGGTCAAGAGTTCTTTGAAATCTATAAATCAATAGCCACAGTCTTAAATCAGAATGGTGCCCAAAGGCAGAACCACCTATTATTCATAGTATGGTCAACAGGGTAACTGCAAGGGCAGATTCATCAGGTCATAATTAAAAACCAAGTTACTGTAAGGATCGTTAACAATATAGGATCTGAGGGAGTACAGTTTTCAGATCTAAAAGCAGTCTTATCATTGAGCTAGGGATTAGTCAAGAAGATCCAATAGAATGAGAAATGAAGAGGAATCAGCCAGGACTGAAGAACTTGGGAGACTTATACAATTCACCCCTATTTATGACTTTTAACTCTCTTGTTCCTTTTGCTGGAACTGCTATTCTTCGGTAGCCACAAAGCATGGGGAATTTGCTAGGAGAAAATCCTGTGAAATGATGCAAAAAAAAAGAAATCCAGTTTTTGAAATTAGTTGTGTCATTGTCACAGAAACATAGCATTTGAAAGTCACCTTAGAGATCATCTCATTTAATCCCTTATTTTATGATCAAAAAAACCAAGCTGCAGGGAGTTCAATTTAGCAAATATTCATTAAGGATCTGTGTTATACAATACATCACATAGAGCACCAAAGATAAGGAAACAAGAAACAAAAAGTAGTTTTTACTCTCAAGGAACTTTTATTCCTCTGGAAGAATATATACACATACATATATATGTATACATATGTGTATATATGTTTTAATATATATGTAATGTATTAATATATACCATAAAACTTATCAATGAAAAGGAATTTACTTTTCCTTGCCCCTCTACTCTCCTCCCTCCTTGACAATTCAAAAGAAAACTGATTTTTTAAAAAACAAATTTACATGACCACATTGGTCGTGTCCAAAAATGTACGTCTTCTTCTGCACTTTGAATCCATCACTTCTCTGGCAGGAAGGAGGTCACATGCTTCCTTGTCAGTCTTCTGGAATCTTGGTTTGATATTGTATAGAACAAAGTTTACAAGTCTTTCAAAGTTGTTTTTCACTGTAATGTTATTGTTATTGTATAACTTTTTTATTATGGAATTTGGGATAAAGCATCTCCACATAAGATTCAATCCAAAATAATTCTATTACCATGTGTAAAAGAAGGATCTAGGAAGATGTCAATTTTTAATTTTTATTTTCTGGTAAATAATATTTTGTAAAGATAGTTTTCAGCATTCATTTTAAAATATGATTTTGAGTTTCAATTTTTTTATCCCTCCCTCTCTTTCCCCCTTTTTAAGATAGCAAGTGATCTGATATAGAGTATACATATGCAGAAATGTAAATTTATTTCTGTTAGTCAAATTGTAAAATAAGAAACAGAACGAAAGGAAAAGTCATAAAAAATAAAAACCAACCAAAAATAAAAGAAAAGGAAATAGTATATTTCATTCAATCTGCATTCAGACTCCATATTTTTTTCTGGATGTGGATAGCATTTTTCATCATGAGTCTTTTGGAATTCTCTTGGATCATTGTATTGCTGAGAAGAGCCAAGTCATTTATTGCTTTTAAGTGTATACAATGTTCTCTAGCTTATGCTCACTTCACTCAGCTTCAGTTCATGTAAGTCTTTCTGGATTTTTCTGAAATCTGCCTGCTCACCATTTCCTTCCTCCCTTCCTCCCTCTCTCCCTTCGTTCTTCCCTTCTTCCTTCCTCTCTCCCTTCCTTCCTTCCTCCCTTCCTTCTTTCCTCCCTTCCCTTCTGCTTTCCTTCCTTCCCCTTCTCTTTCTTCTCCTCCTTCCTTTCTTTCCCTGCTTCCTCCCTTTCTTTTTTTCAGCTTTTTTTCTTTTATTACAAGCATACAATATTAATTGGTGAAACACTGAATACAAACTTCACTATAATGAAGTAATACATTAAACAATGTTCCAAAAAGATTCTTAGGCAAAAAGAAAAACTAGCCATCAAGAGTACAAAAATTACACAATACCATAAAGCACAAAAATGTAAGTTTTCAAATGAAATAGTAAAAAAAAATCTGTAGTCTCATTTTGATATATTGTGATTATTTCAGTTCTTTCCTTTGCCACACAATGATGTTAAAGGCTTAGTGACTGCAATATTTATTGTACTCTAACTCTAATTTTGTCTCATCTGAGAATTTTTTTCTTTATGCCCAGTTAAATGTTATTAGGATGCACATTTACACCAATGCTTTACATACATTTTAAACTAAATTCAAACTTTACCCCATTCTTCAAACATTAGCTTTCATATGAAGGAATTAAATGTAATAATAGCACCAACAAAATAGCACCACAACTTTTTAAAATCATTAATCTTTTCAGAAATGAGAATTCACTAAAACAAACTAAAATTCCAAGCCAATCTGATGTCCACTTGGTTTAGTGCGCTCTCTCGCTCTCTCTCTCTCTCCTTCATGTTTAATAAGTGATCATCATTTCTTACACTACAATATTATTCCATAACTTGTTCAGCTTTTCCCTAATTAATGGGCATTCCCTCAATATCCAATTCTTTGCTAACACAAAAAGAACTGCCAAAAGCATTTTTATATATGTATGTGCTTTCTCCTTTTTATAATCCCTTTGGATACAGACCTAGTAGTGGTATTGCTAGATCAAAGGGTATACCCAGTTTAAGTGCCCTTTGGACATAGTTCCAAAGTGCTCTCCAGAATGGTAAGATCATTTTGTAACTCCATTAACAAGTGGTTGAAAGTTGTCCCTTTTTCTCAATTTCCTCAGGATCATGGAATTCCAGGGGCAACTAGATGGCACCCTGGATAGAGCATTGGCCCTGAAATCAGGAGGAGCTGAATTCAAATCCAGTCTCAGATACTTAATACTTCCTTAGCTGTCCAAACTCCAAACAGGTGCTTAATTAATGTATGATGATTAAATTTCTTCCAGAGCTGAATAGAGTTGATCACAGAATACAACTATATGCTAACAAATCTTTTTTTTTTTTTAAACACTCCCCTACCTGATTTCTCTGTATATTTATAAAGCTCCAGAGAAAAAAAACCTTTTGAGTCCTGAGCTTGTAAAACAGCTAAAAAAAAAAAAAAAAGTAAAACATGGCTCAGGCTCAGGATTGACTTTAAAACCTGGTCACTCAGCTTACTCCATTTCTATTAATTAGCAAACCAGAAGGAGCATGATTATCCCACCTGGCATTCCTTTTGACTCCCTGAGCATCTGGAAATCAGAATTATTTTCTTCTTGACAGTCACTGGGAGTTCATAAGAACTGTTTCTGGTCTCTGCTATGCTTAAGAAGTAAAAAAGTCTTCCCAACTCAAAGCTAGTAAGATTTAGAATTATGAGACATTACAGAACATGAGGAACCTTAGGCCCAGAAAGATCAATCAATTAACATTTATTAAGCATCTACTTTATTCCAGGCACTGTGCTAAGGGTTGGGATACAAAGAAATACAAAAGTCAGTCTCTGCTTTTGAGGGGTTCACAGTCTAATATCAATGAGATAAGAAAGCCACAGTGGCAGAAGTTGAAGACAGGACTTGTGAATTTATAACCAATACTTTTCTAGAGCTGCTTCTTGAGAATTATAAGGGACTCTAGTGGTCATTTAGTCCAACCTACACCTGAAGAAGAATTCTTACTAAAAAGTGCCTGACAAGTGTTTGCTCAAAGATCTATTATGAGGGAGAACCTCTTCCCTCTGGCTGCCATGATTGACTACTCTACTTTTGGATCACTCAAGGTAAGTCTTTCCAACTTGGGATCCATCAACTTCTAAAAAAATATTTGGTAACTTTCAATGTAATGGAATTTCACATATTTCATTTTAATAATAATCTTACATATTTTATTTTTTATATATTTATAACCCTGAGAAAGGTTCCAAGGACTTCAATAGGCTACCCAAGAGATCCATGACATATACTCACATTCACCATGAAGACCTCCTTTTCTATTAAAAAGTTTTTCCTGACATGGAACCTTAATTACATCTTTCAGCACAATTGGGCTTCCACCCATTTCAATGGGAGTCCAGAAAATCCAGGGGAAGACAAAGAGGAAGAAACAATGAACTTGGGCTTCTCAGGGGACCAGGCACAGGAAGCTCTGAATTCCTGGTCTCCCTCCACATTCTTTAGCTTTTCTGAATCACAGGAATGATGGGTGGCGGACGAGCAGCTCCAAACTATCTCATCTCACATTTTAGCTTAAGGAGCTGTCAGGAAACTGGAGAAAAATAGATGAGATATCTCAGAACTAAATCTCTGAACCTATTATGATTTATAATATAATATCTGAATAATCCAAGCTGAAAGGGAATATCTAGGTCAACCCTCTCATTGCAGAGATTCAATTTAATTCTGCCACTAAGTACCAGTTGAGTGAAAAGTGCTGTTAGACACTAGGGATACAAAGCAAGGACAAAACAATCACTCCCTTGTGGGAGCTTATATTTTACTGAGAGGAAACTGCCTAGAGAAGTGAAATTCAAAGGTCTCCAGATAGTAAATTGCAGTCAGGATTCTAACCCAGAACTTCTACCTCAATATGTAGGTGATTTGCCATTAAGCCAAGTAATGGAGCTATTTTTACATATAGAAACAGTTACAGAACAAGCCTTACAACATCCTTCATATGAAATATGACAACATACAGGAACCAGAGAAACCGTTTTCACTATTAAGATGTCAGGAAGACTTAAAATTAATTTCACAGAGAACCAGGATCTTATGGCTAGCTGTTAAATTATTAATAATCCAAGAATTAGAAAAAAAAGACTTCAATTAATCTCCTTAGTCATTGTTTCTAGTCAGAGCCATGGAAAGGAGTCAATCCCTGCTCTTTCTTTGAATAGACAAATTTAATCATTTAAAAAAAATTCTTCCTAAGGATGTATGATCTGAGACTTGGTCAAGTACAGTGATTTTCATAGAGGAAAAGTCTTTTTAAAAAACAGATGTTTATTTTTTATTATCAGATATTTTTCTCCCTCTCACTTCCTACTCAATAACAACAAAAAAGAAAAAAAATAACAACAACCTCATAACAAATAAAATAGATAATTCCATTTCTGAGGAAATAGCTGATTACCAGTTAGCAGAAAATCACACCTCCCCAACCTTCTTTTTATTCACCACATTTACTGGTCAGCTGAGAATGAGCTTTCCCTTTCTCTAACTAAGCAGCCTGGATAGATTGCTATGATGCTTGAGGAGTGCCAGCCAAACATGGAATAATAGCCCAACAAGAGAAAGTCAGAGTCCACCTCAGTATATGGATTGAGCTAAGAAAATTTCCCTTCTTTTCTGAGATCAAATCTAAGGGGTGAAGTAGAAATAGTTACCCAGCTTTCAGCTCATCTTGTTCTAAAAGCCACCAGTCAATAAGATAATTGGGGAAAAAGTCCAAAGTTTATCTAATGGAAAACTGAATTGGGGAATTGAGGTCCCTGAAGCTTCCCATTGTCTCCTGTCAGGGGACTTTCCCCAGTAGACTAAATTAAACTTGTAGGTTAAGGAAACTTTGTTCTAATTCCCAACTTCTTAAATTGTGCTCGTGACCCCCAAATCTCATAACTGAATTGACAGATTCAATTGACAAATTGTGACATTATTACTAAATGTTTTATTTGAATGACTACTTTATATATCCATATTCCTAGGGTCCCATGAAAAATTTTCAGGTAAAAAGGGTTCATGAGTGGAAAAAGTTTAAGAAGCCTTGGTTTAATTGATCAAATAAAAAATTACTGCTTTTCATCACATATTAAATTGATCTGACATTTTTGATGAAATCTTGATGAACAGCTTAACTGTAAATCTGGAGAAACTATGATAGTTTGAGAGAAATTGTGAGAACAGAAAGGAAAGACAAAGGGAATTCCTTTCTTTTTTATTGTTTTCTTTATTTTTCTGGTTTTAATGTACATTTTAAAAAAATACACATTATTTTATGAATAATGTTGGAAGACAAAAATCAGAAGAAAAGGGAAAATCATGAGAGGAAAAAATGGAAGAAAAAGGAAAATAGTGAACATACCAGGTGCATTCATTCTCCATAATTCTCTCTCTGGATGCAAATGGCTTTTTCTTTCTACAGTTTATTGGAATTGCCTTGGATCATTGAACCACTGAGAAGAACCAAATGTTTCATCTTGCTGTCACTGTGTACATTGTATTCCTGGTTCTACTTGTTTTGCTCAGCATCAGTTCATGTAAATCTTTCTAAAATCAGCTTGTCCATCATTTAGATAGAACAATAACATTGCATTACTTTCATATACTATAACTTATTCAACCACTCCCCAATTGATAGGCATTTACTCACTTTCCAAGAGAATTTATTTCTTGAGACAAATGGGTTTAACTCTTTTTTATTTTATTTTTTTCTTTCTTTTCTTTCTTTCTTTTTTAAAATAATTATAACTTTTTATTGACAGACTCCATGCCAGGGTAATTTTTTACATTATCCCTTGTACTCACTTCTGTTCCGATTTTTCCCCTCCCTCCCTTCACCCCCTCCCCCAGATGGCAAGCAGTCCTATACATGGGGTTTAACTCTTCTTAAGAATTCTTTTTATGTTTCTTTCTTTTATTTTATTTATTTATTTATTTATTTTTAATAGCTTTTTATTTACAAATTATAGCATGGGTAATTTTACACATTGACAACTGCCAAACCTTTTGTTCCAATTTTTTCCCTCCTTCTCCTCCCCCCATCCCCTAGATAGCAGGATGACCAATACATGTTAAATATATTAAAGTATAAATTAAATACAAAATAAGTATAAATGACCAAACCGTTATTTTGCTGTTAATGTTTCTTTCTTAAGGTAAGGTTAACAAAGAAACACAAAGAATTTTTAAGAGAACCAAATAATGGCACATGTTTCCAGAACTGAGAAATTCATACTTGTAGAGATATGTAAAGATAACTTTGGCACTCCCCACTGATACATTATAAATAATTACTTGTACTTTTTGTTTGTTACAGTGTTAACAAATTTTATAGAAAGTAATTTTAATACTTATTTAAGTTTAGGAAGTTAAGTCGGGGCTGGAAAATTAAAACAACTCTGATGTATTATCTTACACCTCTCTGATTGGCTAATATGACAGAAAAGGAAAATGAGGTTTTTAGGGGATGTGGAAAAGTTGGTACACTAACACATTTTTGGTGGAATTATAAACTGATTCAATTATTTTGGAGAGCAATCTGGAACTTTGTCTAAAAGGCTATAAAACTGGGCATTATACTTTGATCCATCAATACTACTACCTGGTCTGTATTCCAAAGAGATAATAAAAAAGAGAAAAAGACCCACATTGTACAAAAATATTTATCATTTGTCCTTCATTCTAGAAAAGGACCATGAGATCAGGGAGGGGATGCTATAACATGCAAGTGAATTGGATTTGAATGAGGGAAGGCTAAGCAAGGTCACAATCCTCACTTTTTCCTCCAGTGCCATCTGGGTCCAGTGGCAAGATATAGGTCAGGATGACTAAAGATGGTCCCTAAAGCTAAGTAGCAGTTAATGCAAAGAATATCCTCTTTCAACTAATCAAAAAACAACAACAACAACAACAACAACAACAACAACCAAATAACTGAATGAATCTGGGAGAGGGTGATCTTCATGGTTTGTAGCCAAAACAGAAATCACTGCTATTTACATTCAATCTGAGTCAATCTGGACTAAAATGACTAAACAGGCTTGGCCTAGGACTCATTAGTAGCCAATTAAAATCAGATTGCTTTAAGCCCTACTCCATGAGAAAGAAATCTAGCCAGCAAACCATAGTAGCTCTTTTGTGGTGGCAAAAAATTGGAAATTGAGGGGTGCCCATTAAATGGGAATGAATGAAAAAGTTGTGGTATATAAATGTAATGAATTACTATTGTGTTATAACAAGTGATAAGCGGGCAGATTTCAGAAAAAGCCTGAAAAGACTTAGATGAACTGATGCAAAGTAAAGAGAGCAGAATCAGGAGAATATTGTAGGCAGTAATAGCAACGTTGTATGTTGATCAAATGTAAATGACTTGGCTATTTTCAGCAAAACAATGATCTAGGACAAGTCCAAAAGATTTATGTTGAAAAATGTTATTCACCTCCAGAGAATGAAGTGATGGTGTCTGAATATAGATTGAAGAATATTATTTTTTCATTTTTCCTGTTTTTTCCCTTTAGTGTGTTTTTTATTTAACATGACTAATATGGAAATCTATTTTACATGATTGCACATGTATAACCTATGTTAAATTGCTTTCCATCTTTAAAAGGGGAAAATAAAGGAAGGAGGGAGAAAATTTGGAACTCAAAATTAAAAAAAATATATGTTAAAATTGTTTTATATGTAATCATTCTCAATTTCCAATTACAGATGGGGAAAATGGTATTTAAAAAGATAGGAGCTTGACCTACAATTTCATTAGTTAAGGGAACTCTCAGAAGAGAAAACTCCTATCAGTGAAGGTTGACATCTTCTCTGTTGCTTAGAGAGATTAAGAGAAATTGATGTAACATTTTATTTTATTTTTTTCAAAGGATATTCACATCCATGATTCTAATGGAGTCTGAGTCTTAGAAATCAGTAGCTATCAATATTTTGGTATGATATTCTCTTAACCCCACCACAATGTAGAATAGATAACTGTATTGGGAAATAGGTTTCCCTTTACTTCTTCCTCACTGTCAGTTTGAACAGAAAATGTTAGGGAAAATCTGTTACTTTGTAAACTCAATGATAATGTTGCTTCAAGAGAAAATTTTTATATAATTGATGGATTTGAAAATCAAAATAATGTAATTTAGGAAAACTGGAATGGACTTGTATTGATGGAATTCAAGTGATATCAGGAAGAAGTGTAAGACTTTAAGTACCAACTAAAAATATGATTCTTCTTATAATTTGGTTCTATAGCATGCTTTAAAAATAATCATTCAAACTGCCAAATGTGAGTTATACCCTGTTTGAAAAGTTGTTAAAGAGCAACCAAAGCATTCAATGAAAAGGAAAAACTGCAAAATTGGATAATGATATGGATTGAAAGTATTTTTTGGTTTTCTTGTGTTAAAGTACTTGAAGAATTATTTGAACCAAAAAAACTCAGCAGTATTGCCAGCAAGGCAGAAACCACACTACTTTTAAACAAACTGTATTGTGAAACTTGCATATTGAGTAGATATTTTGAAAAATTGAAGATAAATTTTTGCAAGGTTTTCAAATTTATACTCTAATCCAGAAAGATAACTGTATGTATGTATGTATATAAATGAACAAACAAATAAATTAGGACCATGGATGAATTGATAAAATCATATGTTGGTGTTATTTCTTCTCATTTTAAAATATTTGCCTTGAAATGAAATAGAGTAAATAGCAAAATAACTGCTCATCAGTCACTTGGTCTGTCTACAGAAACTATTCTAACCTTAAAGACATTTCTAAATGTGACTATCGATTTTCCAAGAGCAAATTTCACGTCCTAACATAGTGTCTGATACATAGTAGATACTTAATAGAATCTTGTTGATAGATTGAAACATGTTTATTCATTGTTAATCTGCTGGAACTAGAATGGTGAATGGTTCAGAATAGAATGATTTCTTATGATTGCATGCTGAAATCAGAATTTGAACCTGATAATTTTATTATGTTTTGCTATGGATGAATAGAGGGTTCTCTACTTTAAAATGGGGAAGGAAGTGGCTTTCCATTTCCATGCCAGTATGAGATACTAAGATATTGATGAGATACTGATGAGCTTTGTTTTATAGCAATACCTGGAGTGTCATTCTGGATGTAAGGAGGGGAGAAGAGTCTAAATAGCCACAGAGAAAAAGAAGAGTCAAGGACTGTCTTTTAGGTGTTGTAATTGGCTAGGATTGAATTCTGTTCATCTGTGTAAAGCCTGAACTCTTGTTCTATCACTCTAAGGGACAAGAGACTTGAGGATGATTTGAAATATTAGGTGAGCCAAAGGTGAGACAAAGACTAGACATATTCATAAAGAATGAAAGGATATTGGCCTGGGATGGAAAAAGATTGACCTTGTTCTGGTTGCAAGTTCTGCTATTAACTAACTAGGTGTCCTAAGTACTCATTTTACTTCAATAGATCTTGCTTCCTCATCTTCAGAATCAGTGACTTGGATTAGAGCAGTAATATGAAAATATTTAAGAACTGGCTCTCTGGAAAAAAAAATGTATGCAAGACACATGCTTAATTTAATCTTCATTATTAACATTTCCCCATCATTTTCTAAGATATAGACAAATCATAAAATAATGCATTAAGCCCTGATGTGTAGTATTTGCTGATTTCTGAGGTGTGTTTGTTCACTTTGGAAAGTTTAATAATCAGTTCATCTTAGCCAGTTTAAAGCTGACTCCAACAAACTCCTGGACTAAAAGATCTTTAAAATATTTCCCAACACTAACTTTTAAAAAAAAATAACTTTTTATTGACAGAACCCATGCCAGGGTAATTTTTTACAACATTATCTCTTGCACTCACTTCTGTTCCGATTTTTCCCTTCCCTCCCTCCACCCCATCCCCCAGATGGCAAGCAGTCCTATACATGTTAAATAGGTTACAGTAGATCTTGGATACAATATATGTGTGCAGAACCGAACAGTTCTCTTGTTGCTCAGGGAGAATTGGATTTAGAAGGTAGAAATAACCTGGGAAGAAGAACAAAAATGCAAAGAGTTTACATTCATTTCCTAGTGTTCTTTTTTGGGTGTAGCTGCTTCTGTCCATCCTTGATCCAACACTAACATTTGATAATTCTAGGAGTTTGTCCATTGGAGGTTGTGTTTCTGGCTAAATATAGGTTAATTCCATAGAATTTTTTTAATTTATGGGTGGTGTTGGGGTGTGTGTTTGTGTGTGCATACAGATATGTGTGTGATAAAAAGACAAATTAGGTATAGAATAGGCCTAAGTAGCCATGGCAGCTTTTTAATCAGTTTACCAAGGCTATCTGAGGATGGAGTGGGTACAGCAGGAAAGGGACACTCCTTCATTCTGATTCTTAAAGGAGAAATAAGCGATTCATCAAATGGTTCCTTTGTAGAAGTCCAGGATTTCTGATTAGACTAATTAATCTGTAAATTTATCTCAGTCTTCTGGGGAAAGGCCCTTGATAGGGAATGCTCAAAAGCCTCAGGGACCACAATTCCCTGATTTCAGTTTTTTATCTCCTAAACTTAAGGCTTCTTCAGAGTAGAAATAATTGCTTCTGATCCTTTTGGACAGAATCCAGATATTCTGACCCCAAATCCATTATGTCTACTGTGTTCCCCATTCAACCCAGACTAAGTCATGAATATCATTGATATCCAGGATGCACTGAAACAACTTCCCACTGCTGTAAATAATGGAGCAGAATTTTAAAATTCAGGATAGAACACATTGCTAATAATAATATGCACTAAAGTAACATCAGAAAAAGCCTCATAGAGATGACAAGGATGACTGCAATATAAAATACAGTGATCTCGTATTAAAAGCGCTGGCAAATCAGGCTCCTAAAGGCTGATTTATAAGCACCTGTGTGAGGTGAGAATCTACCTCCAATGCCTCATGTCAATGAGAAAGACATGTGAATTCTTTCTTATAGAACATGTCAATAGAAAATGGATCCTACTAAGCAAGAAACTCTTAGAATGTGGCCCCAATAATGGATATATTCCATCTAAGGACAAGGCTCACTAAATATAGAAATACTTATTTCCAGAAAGTTAGGAAGTGGGTAGGATAGAATGGAAACCAAGTCATGATGAAGACCTACTCCAGAGGAGAAGTCTATATATATGTGTGTGTTTAATTTCAATTGTGAAAGATTTTGATATAAAATTTAAAGATTAATTCTTTTTATCTTTTTTTTATTTTATTAAAGCTTTTTATTTACAAAACACAAGCATGGGTAATTTTTCAACATTGGCCCTTGCAAAGCCTTCTGTTCCAAATTATCCCTTCCTTCTCCCCACTCGCTCCCCTAGATGGCAGGCAGTCTAATACATGTTAATGATGTTAAAATACATGTTAAATCCAATATATGTATACATATATATACACATATATATTTTTTGAAATATATTCCTGTTGTCTTTTGAACTATATCAAGTTAGAGTTTCTTTGTTTCTCTACATGTAAGACAGTCCAGAATACAAAGAAATTGGCCACTTTTATGACATTACATGAAATTTGGATAGGGATAGGTTAAGAGGCTCTTACTATAGCACTAAAATGGGAAGAGGGGGTCCGGATTTCTGCAGTCTTAGTGACACCTTCAAGGCCTGTATTTATTTTTATATCTTCTATTTACTTCTTCATGTACATGTATGAGCCAAGTTAATTTTGGTCTTTCTGTCTCAATTTCCAAGAAAATGACTGGCACAGGGTAAACACATCACAAATGTTTGTTTATTGAATGATTGAGAGGGCAACCTTAGATTTAGAGCTGGAAAAGGCGATCTTGCCCAAAGTCATTATATTATAGATTACAAAACTGACACTCAGACAATTTACATGGATGACATTGAATTATACAAGTCAGCCTGTTTTGTCCAGGGCTCAAAAGAAAAGATTTACACGCAAAATTCAAGACTGTTACAATATCCAGCCATTCTACAGTCAAATTCAAGATAACCATTATTGTCAAAGTCACAATTCATTTTTATCTATACATTTTCAGTCCCCTCTCATGTTCACTTTTTTGGTCCACAATCCCTTCATGGCATTCTTTACTTCTGCATTTCTCAAGGTATAAATAATGGGATTCAACATTGGGGTAACCACCGTGTAGAACACAGCCACGAGTTTGTCTTCAGTGAAGGTGGAAGAGGGCCGCAAGTAGAGAAAAATGGCAGGACCAAAGAATAAAAGGACAACAGTGATGTGGGAGGCACAAGTGGACAGGGCCTTGCGTCTCCCCTCTGCTGACTGGTTTCTCAAGTGAACCAGGATGACAACATAAGAAGAAATCAAAAAGAGAAAGGAAATCACAGAAAATAAACCACTATTGGCAAGCACAATGATCCCCTCCACAAAAGTGTCAGTACAGGCGAGCTTGAACAAGGGATGGAGGTCACAGAAATAATGGTCAATCACATGGGGACCACAGAAGGGCAATTGGACAGTAATGAGGATCTGAATCACAGAGTGGAACATTCCTCCTAACCAGGAGCTTAACACCAGCATCTGACACACAGGGCGGCTCATGATGGTCATGTAGTGCAGGGGTTTACAGATGGCTACATACCGGTCATAGGCCATCACTGTGAGCAGGAGGATCTCAGCCACCCCAAAGAAGTGGAAGAAAAAGATCTGGGTCATACAGCCATCCAAAGAGATGGTTTTATTTTCAACCAATAAACCAGAAATGAATTTAGGAACAATAGTAGAGGAGTAACAGATCTCTACTAAGGACAGGTGGCTAAGGAAGAAATACATGGGAGAGCTCAGACTCTTGCTGCTGTTGACAGTTAAGATGATAAGGCCATTGCCCAACATTGTGGCCATGTACACAGGAAGAAACACCACAAAAGAAACTCTCTCTGCTTCTGGATCCTGGAAGAGTCCTGTGAATAGTAATTGGGTCACGTTGTTTTTAACAGCCATGGAATCCAACCATGTCAGATCACTGCTAAAGAAGCTCAGTAGGCCTGAAATAAGACAAATGAACATTTGTAACTCTTGAGATAGTTTCCTTAACAAGTTTAAGAAATGGAGAACAGAATAGCAAACACAGTCCCTGCTCTTAAGGACCTCATATTCGAATAGGGGAAGGTAACATATAGCAAGTTTTTTAAAGTATCTGAAGTCAGTTACTTCAAAAATATTAACTGAGAAGAGTGAATTCAAATTCATAATATTTCTTCTGACCAGAAATTTAAAACTTATAGTCACATAACAAATTTAATTTAAATCCTGAAATAATAAAAGAGAAAAACATGGGTACTGTATGTTTTTAAAAGACCATGGCAAGGATCAAAGAAAATGAAGAGACCACTGAGATGGAAAAGTGACTCAATAATAAATAATAGTTGCTATTCAAATGGATTTTATTTAGAACTTTAAGATTTGTAAAATATATTACATGTATTATCTTATTTGATGCTCAAAATAACCTTATCAATTACAAGTAACTCATTACTAATTACAAGTATTAAAATCACGATTTTATCTCTTAATCTGTCAATGAGCATGTATTAAGAGACGTCTGTGTGCAAGAATTATTAGGAATAAGAATCTAAAGAATGAGATCTCTAAATGAAGCTAAAGAATGACTAAACTTACAAGTCAAAGCTATTGAGCATTTGAAAAATAAAAACTTCTAAATTAGAGAAGAACGGTAGTCTGCCTGAAAAACTGACAACATTAATGACTTGGGTGTTCTACTAAATATCTAACTGGATCCCCAAAATATATGATGCACTTTCAAGTTTAATCTGTATAACTGACATTTTCCCAATCACTTTCTAAAGCCTAAAGACTCAACAAAATAATAAATTGAGTTTGTAATTCTTTGGAGTGTCTGCCAATTTCTGAGGTAGAAATGCTCGGAGTAAAATTGAAATAATGGGTTCCTCAGAGAGAGAGAGAGTGAGAGTTGGGCCCAGCACCTGGTTGCATGAAAATAAGAAGCTTTATCTCCACTTAACAAGAGATCCAAAGATCTGAAAGGCCATTCTTGACCTAGAAGAAAACTGATCGTCCATTACAACAAAAATCTTTCAATTTTCTCAGAGATATGCAAATGAAAATTACCTTGAAATTCTCCTTTTACACCCATCAAAATGCCAAAGGTAATACAAATAAGCAAATTAAATGCCAATTTGGCCAAGAATAAAAAAGAAGTCAGTTGTTGGCACAGCTTTGGATTGGTTCAAACTTTTTGGAAAGCTAGATGAGATTATGCTACCATAAAAGCTATGGATCCAGGTTAGCTCCTCAGAGAAGCTTTACCAAAACCAAAAACAGAAGCAAGCAAGACAATGGCTATAGCTTGAACATAAATAGATTCCGATTACTAGGAGTAACGGATCCCATAAAGGTCTCATTTTTCAAATTTGCGCTATTCTGTGTGAAATAAGGTGATTGGTTCCAATATATATGTCAAAAACAGTATATGTAACTTCTGTGTTGAGCTTAACTGTCAGCAAATAATAGAAAATGGTGCGCTCTCTCTCTCTCTCTCTCTCTCTCTCTCTCTCTCTCTCTGATTCCCCTTTCTTAAATGATGCAAACAGATACTTCTCAACTTCTATAATATGCCTTTCCATCAAAGCCAGACTGTGGGATTTAAGAGTGAGTGAGTCAGTGGCTGAGAAGGATATTTCTTGCTTTATATTCTTTCTTGGCCCTTAAATCTTAGGTCTTTAGAGAGAGTTCACAGGCAGCTTCAAAAAAAAGAATAAAACCAAGAGACCTTTGAAAGCATATCTCAGGTGAGTATTTGAGAGCAAAAGGGGGATTTCCCACATTCTCCCTATGGGACAGAAATGAACTGATATTAGCTAACATTAGAAAACATAATCAACATAAACTTGATCTTATTTTCTTATTCCTGGGAATTCAGTTGAAAGTCCTTTAGACCCCAAGGGCTTCCAATCTCTAAGAGTCAGTGAGTCTTCTTTAGACATAGGACTGCCTTGAGACCCTGAAAATCAAGATTCCCTTCCAAAGGTGAGGAGCACACAAGGCTATATTCAAAGATCTCTAGAGAATTAGAAGCAATCTAGGGCTTATAGATAGGCTGTATCATCCTCTGAAAAAGGAGAGAAAAATCTAACTTGTTAAACACATGGAGTGAAGTAGGGAAACCCTTGAAGAAGGAAAGCCTGACAAAACATTACAACATAATGTACGTATGATGTCATGAAGGCCTGCACAGGGACGTGACCACATCACAGGAGAAAGCGATGTTATAAAGATAGAAGGGATGGTACTTAACACAGTGAGAAATTAAGAATGACACCTACGTTATAAGCCTGGGTGAATATAGGATAGTGATGCCTCAAGAGAAATATGAAATTGAAGAAGAGAGAAGGGTTCTAGGGAGGGGAAGATAAAGAGTTTCAGATGTGTATGGGAAATCCAACGTGAGATATTTAAGCTGAGGCCGAAGATGTAAAACTGAGTGTCAGAAGACACACAAGGGACTAGATATGTAGTTGTGGTAATCAAATGCATAGAGATTAAATGAACTGATTGGAGCTGATGAAATCACTAAATGAAATAGGATAGATGAAGATGAGAAAAAGATGCTGGTCAAAGCCTTGGTTAAAAACTCATGGCTAACAGTAATGAACTGGATGAAGAATACACAAAAGAGAATGAGGAATGGAACTTAAAATATTGAATGTAGAATGTCATAACTATAAAGGAGTTTGAAATCATCCAGTGAAACTTTTCATTTGACCAAGGAGAATAATTGAGACCCAGAAAGAAATGCCTTGCTCAAGATCACCCAATTATTCATGGTCAATATAACCATCTAGAATCCGTCTCTCCATTCAATACCCTTTCAAAAAGACTGTCTTACCTTCCCCATGGCATCAATTTTGCTATTGCTATTGCTGAATCACAGTTTATAACGTGCTTTTACCCAGCTACACCAAAGCTCAAGACACTTCATGATCTCTGAAAACAACCAAAGCGTGTCCTATGGCAGATAAATCATTTGGAGCCTGGTTCAAGATTACATGACCAATCCTTTTATCCCTTCTCCAAGAAAGGAGAAGAAGTACAGATGGCACCAAAGGCACAGCTCTTCACCTTGTGTGACATCAGAATCTCACCTGCATGATTTCAATTCTGAGGTGCCCTACCTAGCCTTATAAAATGCACTAACCCAGAAGCTAAGATCAGGAGATCAAATTCTCGGAGGTGCTCTGTCTCCCTCGGGAGAGAACTTTGCCAAAGAAATAATGACATGGGAAAGGCTGAATGCCTGCTTCAATTAGCATTCTGAGTTTTCACCCATTTCTAGTGCTACATTGCTAGGCGTCTCTATGGAGGGTAGAGTTCGCTGACCAGCACTAGATCTTTTCTTCTCCCTCCTCTCTGGAGAGTTATCACTATACCATGTTACAACAATGAGCTTACTTTTGTTGTCGTCCAGTCATTTCAGTCAGAACTGACATTTGGTGACCCCATTTGAGGTTTTCTTGGCAAAGACACTGGAATAAATTTGCCATTTTCTTCTCCAGCTCATTTTTACATCTAAGGAAACTGAGGCAAACTTGAGCGACTTTGCCCAGAGTCACACAACTAGTAAGTGTCTGAGGCCAGATTTGAACTCAGAAAAAATGAGTCTTCCTTATTTCAGGCCCACAACTTTATCCATTATAGGATCATCTAGCTGCCATTGCTTATTGTTAGCCTAAAGAAAACATAATGGCATATAGATCTATGTGGCCCTTCCTCTGCTATTTTATGGAGATTCTTACCAGACAAAAAGTTATTAATATTATCATAACATTTCAGAACCCCCAGAGATTAGAAAAATCTCTAACTATATTTTGTTCTGATTAAAATTTTACTTATTTCCAGATCATCCCTGATTTCTCTACATGTGAGGCACAAACAAGATTCAGGAAACACTAAGATAAAAGCAAGTAAAATATATTATAGTCCCAGTAACTGATTAAGGATGGAGAAATAGCAGGGAAAAGCAGAGAATTTCCTAGATTCATGGAGCGGGAAGTAAAGCTGGCATCCTCAGTCCTAGTCCCATGTCCTAATTTGCTGGCAGAGTCCAAAGACCTGCCTTTTTAATTGCTCTTTTTTTGAGAATTAAATGAGATGTGGACTTAACCTGCCATCTTGGGGAGGAAGTGAGGTAAAGTAGGGGGAAATTTGGAAGAGAAGGTTTTGCAAAGGTCAGTGTTGAAAAATTACCCATGCATATGTTTTGTAAATAAAAAACTTTAATAAAATAAAATAAAATAAAAATAAATAGAATTAAATGAGATGATATATGTAAAATGGTTTGCACATTTTAAATCAGTATGTAAATGCTAGCTATTACATTCTCTTCTCCTCTCCCTTTTCTAGCATTTTCCACAGACTGAGAATTTGTGAAAATGCACCATGTTTCTTTCATTTTTATTCCAACCCACATGAACATCTGAACCCAAATTGGGAGGTTTATTTGAAGTCTTGAGGTAGCTTCCAGGTAAAATAACAAGCAGAGGAATTCAAACATGTTCCTCATGTTATCTGTCCCAGAAAGAAGAGAAAGTTATAAAGTTTTATTCATGATTATGATCATCCAGTGCAACTCTTGAATTTTATTCATAATGAAACTGAGATTTAGGTGTTCTAAGTGACTTGGCTAACATTACACAAGTAAAAGGGACAGAATCCAGATATTCTGATCCCAAATTCATTATGTCTACTATGTTCCCCATTCAATCCAGGCTGGGTCTTGAATATCATGGCTATCCAGGATGCACTGAAACAACTTCCCACTGCTGTAAATCATGGGGTAGGATTTTAAAAATCTAATTTGCGGGAATTCCTGGGTTAATAGAATGTCAAAGGCGTGGTGGGTCTGAGCAGGATAGAGCACATTGCTAATAATAACATGCACTAAAGTAACATCAGAAAGAGCCTCATAGAGATGACAAGGATGACTGCAATATAAAATGAAGTGATCTCGTATTAAAAGTGATGGCAAATCAGCACCCTAAAGGCTGATTTATAAGCACCCATGTGAACTGAGAACCTACCTCCAATGCCTCAAATCATTTAAAAGAAATCATGACTTCTCTCTTATAGAACATATCAGTGGCAAATGGATCCTCCTAAGCTAGAAAGTCTTAGAATGTGGCTCCAATAATGGATATATTCCATCTAAGGGCAAGCCTCACTAAATATAGAATTACTTATTTCTAGAAAGTTAGGAAGTGGTTAGGATAGAATGGAAACCAAGTCATGAAGAAGACCTACTCCAGAGGAGAAGTCTATATATATGTGTGTTTAATTTCAATTATGAAATATTTTGATATAAGATTTAAAGATTAATTTTTTATCTTTTTTATTTTATTAAAGCTTTTTATTTACAAAACATAAGTATGGGTAATTTTTCAACATTGACCTTTGCAAAGCCTTCTGTTCCAAATTATCCCTTCCTTCTCTCCACTCCCTCTCCTAGATGGCAGGTAGTCTAATACATCTTAATTATGTTAAAATACATGTTAAATCCAATATATGTATACATATTTATACAGTTAGCTTGTTGCATAAGAAAAACCGGATCAAGAAGGAAGAAAAAACTAAGAAAACAAAATGCAAGAAAACAACAACAGAAAGAGGGAGAATGCTATGTTGTGGACCACACTCAACTCCCACAGTCTTCTCTCTGGGTGTAAATGGCTCTCTTCTTCACTGAAGAATTAAAACTGGTTTTAATCATTTCATTGTTAAAGTGAGCCATGTCCATCAGAACTGATCATCATATACCCTTGTTGTTGCTGTGTATAATGGTCTCCTGGTTCTATTCGCTTCACTTAGCATCAGTTCATGTAACTCTCTCCAGGCCTCTCTGAAATCATCCTGTTAGTCGTTTCTTCTAGAACAATAATATTCCATAACATTCCTATATCATAACTTATTCAGCCATTCTAAAGATTAATTCTACATAATGGAAATCCACATTTCCTTATATAGCCCTCTTTGCTTTTTCTATTACTATTGAAAATGGTTTTTTTAATAATTATTAAGTTCAAAATAAAAAGGAGAATTGAAAAATATTTTAAAAGATTGATGAAAGAAGTCTAGAAATTAGGAAATGATTATCATAGAATATCTTTTAGAAAGAAGCTAGGGACTTTAGGGTGTCCCTTAAACTACATCAAATTAGAATTTCTTTCTTCTACATGTCAGACAACCCAAAAAAGGAGGAAATTGGCTTCTTTCGATGATGTTGCATGAAATTTGGATAGTGATAAGTGAGAGGGGGCTCTTATTGTAGTACTACAAAGGGAGGAAGGAATTCTGATTTCTCCAATCTTAGTGACCCTTTTACTACCTGTATTTATTTTTATATATGCCATTTACTTCTCTATAAAGGTGTAGGAGCCAAGTGGCCTTAGTGTTCCAGCTTTGAGGATGATGTTGGGCACAGAGTAGACACATCACAAATGTTTGTTTCTTGACTGATTGAAAGGACAATAACAGATTTAGAGCTGGGAAAGTCATCTTGCCTAGTGTCATCATTGAATAGGTAATAACATTGAAACCCAGGGAGGTACCATGGATGTAGTTCTGGTTTTTTTCAAAATTTGTAAGAAAAGGCTTCAACTCAAAATTGAAGACTATTACACCATCCAGTTTCACACAAGCTGCTCATAAAGACACAACTGAATGCCTTGTACAAGTTTGGTTTTCCTTTTTCTGTAGCCATTCCAGAATCAAATTCAAGATAACCATTGTTTTCAAAGTCACCATTCATTTTTATCTATATATTTTCACTCCCCTCTCAAGTTCACTTTTTTGATCCACAATCCCTTCATGGCATTCTTTACTTCTGCATTTCTCAAGGTATAAATAATGGGGTTCAACATTGGGGTAACCACCGTGTAGAAAACAGCCACGAGTTTGTCTTCAGTGAAGGTAGAAGAGGGCCGCAAGTAGAGAAAAGTGGCAGGACCAAAGAATAAAAGGACAACAGTGATGTGGGAGGCACAAGTGGACAGGGCCTTGCGTCTCCCCTCTGCTGACTGGTTTCGCAAGTGAACCAGGATGACAACATAAGAAGAAATCAAAAAGAGTAAGGAAATCACAGAGGATAAACCACTATTGGCAAATACAATGATCCCTTCCACAAAAGTGTCAGTACAGGCGAGCTTGAACAAGGGATGAAGGTCACAGAAATAATGGTCAATCACATGGGGACCACAGAAGGGCAAGTGGACAGTAGTGAGAATCTGAATCATGGAATGGAACATTCCTCCTAGCCAGGAACTAAACACCAGCACATGACACACAGGGCGGCTCATGATGGTCATGTAGTGTAAGGGTTTACAGATGGCTACATACCGGTCATAGGCCATCACTGTGAGCAGGAGGGTCTCAGCCACCCCAAAGAAGTGGAAGAAAAAGATCTGAGTCATGCAGCCATCCAAAGAGATGGTTTTATTCTCAACCAATAAGCCAGAAATGAATTTAGGAACAATAGTAGAAGAGTAACAGATCTCCACTAAGGACAGGTGGCTAAGGAAGAAATACATGGGAGAGCTCAGACTCTTGCTGCTGTTGACAATTAAGATGATGAGACCATTGCCCAATATTGTGGCCATGTACACAGGAAGAAAGACCACAAAAGAAACTCTCTCTGCTTCTGGATCCTGGAAGAGTCCTGTGAATAATAATTGGGTCACGTTGTTTGTAACAGCCATGGAATCCAATCATGTCAGATCAATGCCAAAGAAGTTCAATAGGCCTGAAATAAGACAAATGAAGACAAAGCCACTGTAATTACTAAGATAGTTTCCTTCATCAAGTACAACAAATGGATGCATGGGCATGTGGTGGAATGGATGAAAAGATGGATGGCTTATTATGTGCTAACTATGTACAGAACTGTGGTAAATTCTAGGATTAAAACAGAATAGCAAAAACATTCCCTGCTCTGAAGGAACTCACCTTCTAATAGGGGAAGACAACATATAGCAAGATTTTTAAATAAGAAGGGTGATTTCACATTCATAATATTTGATCTGACTTCAGAAATTTAAAAGTTATAGTCACATAACAAATTAAAATTAATTTAAGAAATAAGAAAAGAAAGAAATATAGGTACTTTGTTATGTTTTTAAAAGACCATGGCAAGGATCAAAGAAAATAAAGAGAACAGTGAGAATGAAAAACATCTCAATAATAAATAATACTTATATTGAGATGGATTTTATTTAGAATTTTAAGGTTTGCAGAACATATTACATGCATTATCTTATTTGATCCTCAAAATAACCTTATAATTATTATAATTACTAATTATTACAAATATTAATATCTTTATTTTGTCTCTCAATCTCTTAATTAAGAGCCTTCTGTGTGCCAAAAACATTAGGAATATGAATCTAAAGAATAAGATCTATGAGTAAACTGAAATGTAGAGAACTTACATGGCTGGCAGGTTCTGGATGCTGACATTGAACTTGAGTACTTCCTATCTCCAAGGACATTGTTCTTTTAACCATATCACAATGAATAATCATAGGGACTCCCAACAATCTGGCAACTAAAATTGAAAAGTTAATTGAATTGCAAAAAGATTGAGAGCTATAACCATCATTCATATGAGGATTAAGTAATCGACTAAAGAAATATGACATGCCAAACAGAAAGATAAATGAGATGTTCATTGAAACAGAATGTTAGAAAGAGTTTTATGTTGTTCAGTCATTTCAGGAGTGGTTGATCCTTTGTATCCTCATTTGGGTTTGTTTGTTTGTTTGTTTTGGCAAATACACTGGAGTGATGTCCTATTTCCTTCTACAGCTCATTTTACAGATGAGGAAACTGAGCTAAATAAGGTGATTTGCCCACGGTCACATGGCTAGCAAGTGATTGGAATTGAGGTTTTCCTAACTCCAGGACCAATGCTCTATCTAGCACCATAGAAGAACCGACTAGATCATAGGATCATAAAGCTAGTGCTGGAAGGGACCACAGAGACCATCCAATCCAACTCACTCATTTTATTATTGAGGAAACTGCCCCCAAGGAGACTACAGTAAATGACTTACCTCATGTCACACAAGTTAACAGACATCTCAGGAAATATTCAACTCAGCTTCTCTGACTCTAAAGAGAGTGTTCTTCCCTGTGCACAGTGAAGAGTCAGGCAAGTAAGTTTCTATTCCAAAAACACAGAGAACATTTACCCAAACTGATTATACTTTAGGCCAAATGTAGAATTTACCAAAAAAAAAAAAAAGACAGAAAAGCAAAACTTGAAATTCAACTGTTATTAACCACAATTAAAATTTTTTAAAGTAACCAAAAAGTGAAATGTGATCAGAAGCAGAAGCCTAGATGAAGATTATTGGAAAAACACATGATTTATTTCTAATTACTTTTCTAATACTAAGCTATCCTTGAAATCCTGCTATAAATTCAACTTGATTAATGAAGAATATTTTGTAATATGTTCCTATATTTATTGCTTTTTATTTTACTTAATCTTTTTGTTTATTTTATAAATTCTCTCTCTTTCTCCCGCCATCTCTATCTCTCTGTCTCTTTCTGTGTTTTCAAAACTAGAGAAGGAAGTTACTCAGCCTGAAGAACTGACACTATTAAACAAATTAGGTATGCTACCAAGCGTCTAACTGGATCCCCAAAATATATGATGCACTTTCAAGTTTAATCTGTATTATTAACATTTTCCCACTCATTTTCTTAAGTCTAATGATTTAAATCAACAATAAATCAATAAATAATTACATTATTTTAATTAATTACATTAAATAAATCAACAATAAATACAACAATAAATCAAGTTTAGTAATGCTTTGTAGTGTCTGCCAATTTCTGAGGTGGAAATGCTCACACTGAAACTGAAATAATGGGTCCTTCACAGAAAGAATGAAAGTTGGGCCCAGCACCTAAATGCATGATAAGATTTATCTCCACTTAACAAGAGATCCAAGGATCTGAAAGGCCATTCTTGACCTAGAAGAAAACTGATCATCCATTACAACGACAACAAAAATCTTTTTATTTTCTAATAATCAGAGAAATGCAAATGAAAATTACCTTGAAATTCTCCTTTTACACCAGTCAAAATGCCAAAGGTAATACAAATAAGCAAATCAAATGCCAGTTTGGCAAGAGTAAAAAAGAAATCAGTTGTTGGCACAGCTTTGGATTGGTTCAAATGGCTGGAAAGCCACATGAGACTATGCTACCATAAAAGCTACAAATCCAGGTTAGCTGCCCAGAAAAGCTTTACCAAAAAAGGAAATAGAAACAAGACAATGGCTTTGGCTTGAACAGAGATAGGTCCCAAATAGCAGGAATAATGGATCCCACAAAGTGGTCTCGTTTTTCAAATTTGCACTATTCTGGGTGAAATATGGTGATTGGTTCCAATATATGTCAAAAACATTATATATAACATCTGTATTTAGCTTAAATGGCAACAAATAATAGAAACTGGTGGTCCTATAGTTATTTTCAACCTTTTTAGCTTTCCTTCTTTATTTTAAATAGCATTTTTTACAACAACTGAAAGGAGAAAGAATTGGGTAGAAATTTAACCCCCCCAAAAATGGGATACAAAAGTACTTAACATATTAAATGGCCAAAAAAATTGAATGGATATAAGAGATGGACAGCCAAGAAGCTTCCCTAGTTAACTAATGATCTTTTTAAAGAATTAGGAAAGACCTTTAGTGCTTCTAATAGCTCCTCCACTGAAAAAGGAGAAGGAAGAAGGAGTGAATGGAAAGATTATAAAAATAATAGCCAATGAGAAGATAAAGGAGGGAACATAAGAGTATTCTTCTTCATTGTGATTCCACTCCTTACAGGTAAATGGTTTTATCCCTGATTTTCAACAAAAAAAGATAATTGTACTTCATATTCCCCAAATACATACATATATATATATATATATATATGTCCCCATTTATCTTTAGCTTGGTCAGATCCACAAATGTTGTGACTTAAACTGATGTATATAATTTTGATATTTCTAAATTTTGTAAATATAAAACTATAGTACCATTGGAAGAATACTAGATAATTCTAATTAGTTAATCACAAGTAAAATTTATTAAGCATCTCTTATGCATAGGGTCATCATGCCAGGAGTTAAAATAAAAAATTTTATTTTACAACAGTACATACTTCCAAGGAATTCAAATTTTATTCAAGGTAATGGAACTAGTTTCAGGTAATAATGGTCAGGATCAGAGGATCAAGAGCCTCACAATTTCCTTTGATTTGGGGCACAAAGTAGATGGGGAATTAGAAGAAGAAAATGGTGCTATTTTATAACCCTTTCCTTCTTGCTTTATTTTCCCTCTATTTTCACTTTTCTGTGCATATAGTTTCTTTCTCTGAATCCTCTGTCTTACAGGATGCAGACAGATACTTTTCAACTTCTAGAATATGCTTTTCCATCAAAACTAGATCACAGGAATTAAGAGCGAGCCAGTGGCTGAGAAGGATATTTCTTGCTTCATAAACTTTCCTGGCCCTTAAATTTCAGGTCTTTGGAGAGAGATCATGGGCAGCTATCAAAGAATAAAACCAACAGGTCTTTCAAAGCATGTCTAAGATGAATATTTAAGAGTCCTAACAAAGGTGTTTTCCCACATTATCCCTCTGAGACAGTAATGAATTGATACTGGTAAACCTTAGAAAACATAATCAACATAAACTTGACTTTATTTCCTTATTCTCAGGAATCCAGTTGATCTGAAAGTCCTTTGGACCCCAAGGGGCATTCAATTTCTAAGAGTCAGTTAAGTCTTCTTTACACATAGGACTGCTTTGAGACACTGTGAAAATCAAGATGCCTTTCCAAAGGTGAGGAGCACCCAAGTATATTCAGAGATCTCTAAAGGATCAGAAGGGATCTAGGGCTAATAGATAGGCTATAGAGATGCAAATTCTGAGACACTGGACTACATCTTTCCTCTGATTATCATCCTCTGAAAAAGAAAGTAAAAATCTAACTTGTTAAATATATAGACAAAATATAGCTATATGTATGTATGTTTTATACATACACATACATATATATACATATATATTAACCTACAATAGGCTAAAGATGTAATCATGAAGGAAAATAAAAAGAAAGAATCTTGGAATAGTATAATTTCAGGGTTGGAAGTGACATAATATTACAGTTAAAATTTAGGAGGAACTGAGAATACAGAATATGAGTTGTCAGTGGCCGTGGACAGATTTGAGAGTCACTCCCAGTCAGTCAGTACACACATATTTATTAAAACTTAATATGTGCCAGACAGTGCATTAATTTTCTGCCCAAAAAAAGTACTCACTTGTAGAGAGCTCTCAATCTGATAATAGAAATGACATGAAAACAGCTCTATATAAACTCTCAAATCTGTTGTTTTATTTCCAATGTTCCAAGGAAACTCACAACTTGGCTATTCTGTATTCTCAGTTCCCATTAAATTTTAATAATATATGTTTTCATGTCAATTTCAGTGCTGAAATTCTATTTTTCTATGATTCTTTCTTTACTTTCCATAATAGTTAACATCTTCAACTTATTGTAGACTTATATATAACATGTGTGTACTTATTATGTATGTTATATATTTTATTGATCTACATGTTTTAAAAGTTACTTTTCTCTACTTTTTCAGAGGATGATAAAGGAAAGACATAACACAGTGCCTCAGTGTATAAAAAAAGCTATAAATAGGACAGATCAGTGAAAATCAATAGAAGAAATGTGCTAAAAGTGGGGTTGGGAAGGCTTCTGGTGAAAGGTGATTCTTGTAAAAGGATTTAAAGGAAATTAGAAATAGAAATTAAGAAGAGAATACCAAGGATGATGGATAGTAGATAAAAAATACCCACAATTAAAAATATTGTACCTTATTTAAGGAAAAACAAGAGGACTTATGGCATTATTTCAGTGGAGATATGGAAGGGCATAAAATGTAGGAAGACTGAAAATATGAGGAGAGAAGTTGTAGAGGTCTTTAAAAGACAAGCAGGAGATGTTATATTTTATCCTGGAGATAATAGGGACCCATAGACATATAATGAGTCAGAAGTGGAGGGGTGATTGATCAGACAACAGATCAGTTTAAAAGCTGAGCAAAAGACGGACTGAAGTGGAGAGAGACTTGAAGTAGGAAAGCCTACCAAAATGTTACACTATAATGTAAATATGATGTTGTGAAGACCTGCACAGGGAGGTGACCGTGTCAGAGGAGAAAGAGAAATGTTATAAAGATAGAAGCAATGGTACTTAACACAGTGAGAACTTAAGGATGACACCTAAGTTATAAGCCTGGATGAATGCAGGGTGATGATGCCCTCAAGAGAAATATGAAATTGAAGAACAGAGGATGGTTCTGGGGAAGGGGAGATAGTTTCAGATGTCTTTGGAACATCCAGTATGAGTATTTAAGCTGAAGTCAAAGATGTAAAACTGGGTGTCAGAAGAGACATAAAGAACTAGATATGTAGTTATGGGAATCAAATGCATAGAGATTAATGAACTGATTGGAGCTGATGAAATCACTAAATAAAATAAGATGAATGAAGATGAGAAGAAGAAGCTGGAAAAAGTCTTGGTAAAAACCCATCATTAATGGTAATGAACTGGATGAAGAACACATAGAAGAGAATGAGGAATGGAGCTTAAAATGTTGAATGTAGAATTCAGTATTGGAGGGGACATATAATATAAAACATTCAATCATCCAGTGCAAATTTTTCATTTGATCAAAAAGGATAAACGAGACCCAGAAAGAAATGCCTTGCTCAAGACCATCCAACTATTCATGGCCAACAACCATCTAGAATCTGTCTCTCCATTCAACACCCTTTCCACGAGACCCTCTTACCTTCCCCATGGCATCAATTTTGCTATTGTTATTACTGAATCACGGTTTATACCATGCTTTCACTCAGCTACACCAAATCTCAAGACACTTCATGATCTCTGAAAATAAGCAAAGGGTATCCTATGGCAGATAAATCATTTGGAAACCACTTTAAGATTATATGGCCAATCATTTTGTCCCTTCTCCTAGAAAGAGGAAAGAAGTACAGATGGCAACAAAGGCACAGCTCTTCACCTTGTGTGACATCGGAAACTCACCTGCATGATTGCAATTCTGAGGTGCCTTAGCCTTATAAAATGCAGTAACTCAGAAGCTAAGATCAGGAGATCAAATTCCCTGAGGTCTTCTTTGGCTCCCTTGGGAGAGAACTTTGCCAGAGAAATAATGACTTGGGAAAGGTTGAATGCCTGCTTCAATTACTTGTTTAGAATTCAGGGTTTTCACCCATTTCTAGTGCTACATTGCTAGGTGTCTCTGTGGAGAGTAGAGTTGGCTGACCAGCACTAGATCTTCTCCTGTCCCTCCTCTCTGGAGAGTTAATCAACTTTACCATGTCACAGCTTACTTTTGTTGTTCTGCATTTCAGTCATGTCTGATATTTTGTGACCCCATTTATTCATAATTCCTTCTTTATTTTAAATAGCATTTTTTTTACAAAAACTGAAGGGAGAGAGAATTGGGTAGGAATTTAACCCCAAAGGATGGGATACAAAAGTACTTAACATATTAAATGACCAAAAAAATTGAATGGGCATAAGAAATGGACAGCCAAGAAGCTTCCCTAGTAAGCTAATGATCTTTTTAAAGAGTTAGGAAAGACCTCTAGTGCTTCCAATAGATCCTCCACAGAAAAGGGAGAAGGAAGAAGAAGTGAATGAAAAGGTAAAAAGAATTACAGCCTATGAGAAGTTGAAGGAGAGAACATAAGAGTTTTCTTCCTCATTGCAATTCCATTCCTCACAGGTTTTATACCTGATTTTCAACAAAAAACTTTCAACAAAACAGATATTGCCCCACATATGTCCCTATATATTTACATATATGTATCTACATAAATATACATTTGTCCCCCTTTTATCTGTATTTTTAGGTTGATCAAATCCACAAATGTTGCAACTTAAACTGATATAGATATAGATATATAGATAGATAGATATATGTATATATATATATATATATACCCAAATATGAACATCTTTTGGAAGGTGGGGACTTCCTGTTGTCCTGTGAACTATATCAAGTTAGAGTTTCTTTGTTTCTCTACATGTAAAACAGCCCAGAATAGGAAGAAATTGGCCACTTTATATCCCAAAGAGATTATAAAGAAGGGAAAGGGACCTGTATGTGCACGAATGTTTGTGGCAGCCCTTTTTGTAGTGGCTAGAAACTGGAAACTGAATGGATGTCCATCAGTTGGAATGGCTGAATAAATTGTGGTATATGAAAATTATGGAATATTACTGTTCTGTAAGAAATGACCAACAGGATGATTTCAGAAAGGCCTGGAGAGACTTACACGAACTGATGCTGAGTGAAATGAGCAGGACCAGGAGATCATTATATACTTCAACAACAATACTAGATGATGACCAGTTCTGATGGATCAGGCCATCCTCAGCAACGAGATCAACCAAATCATTTCTAATGGAGCAGTAATGAACTGAACTAGCTATACCCAGAAAAAGAACTCTGGGAGATGACTAAAAACCATTACATTGAATTCCCAATCCCTATATTTATGCACACCTGCATTTTTGATTTCCTTCACAAGCTAATTGTACAAATAATTCAGAGTCTGATTCTTTTTGTACAGCAAAATAATGTTTTGGTCATGTATACTTATTGTGTATCTAAGTTATATTTTAATATATTTAACATCTACTGGTCATCCTGCCATTTAGGGGAGGGGGTGGGGGGGGTAAGAGGTGAAAAATTGGAACAAGAGGTTTGGCAATTGTTAATGCTGTAAAGTTACCCATGTATATATCCTGTAAATAAAAGGCTATTAAATAAAAAAAATAAAAAAGAAATTGGCCACTTTTATGACATAACAGGAAATTTGAATAGGGATGAGTGAGGAAGCTCTTCTTGTAGCACTAAAATGGGAAGAGAGGGTCCTGATTTCTCCAGTCTTAGTGACCCCTTCAATGCCTGTATTTATTTTTATATCTTCTATTTACTTCTTCATGTACATATATAAACCAAGTAAATTTTGGTCTTTGTGACCCAGCTTCCAAGATGATGACTGGAACAGGGTAAACACATCACAAATGTTTGTTTATTGAATGATTGAGAGGGCGATCCTAGATTTAAAGCTGGAAAAGACCATCTTTCCCAGAGTCATTATACTATAGATTACAAAATTGAAACTCAGAGAATTTACATGGATGACATTGAGTCATAAAAGTCACCCTGGTTTTGTTCAGGGCTCAAAAGAAAAGACTTACACTCAAAATTCAAGACTCTGTTACAATATCTAGCCATTTTACAATCAAATTCAAGATAACTATTATAGTCAAAGTCACAATTCATTTTTACATATGCATTTTCATTCCCTTCCCAAGTTCAATTTCTTCCTCCACAATCTCTTCATGGCATTCTTTACTTCTGCATTTCTCAAAGTATAAATAATGGGGTTCAACATTGGAGTGACCATTGTGTAGAACACAGACACGAGTTTGTCTTCAGTGAAGGTAGAAGAGGGCCGCATGTAGAGAAAAATGGCAGGACCAAAGAATAAAAGGACAACAGTGATGTGGGAGGCACAAGTGGACAGGGCCTTGCGTCTCCCCTCTGCTGACTGGTTTCTCAAGTGAAACAGGATGACAATATAAGAAGAAATCAATAAGAGAAAGAAAATCATAGCGAATAAACCACTATTGGCAAATACAATGATCCCCTCCACAAAAGTGTCAGTACAAGCGAGCTTGAACAAGGGATGGAGGTCACAGAAATAATGATCAATCACATGGGGACCACAGAAGGGCAACTGGACAGTAATGAGGATCTGAATCACAGAGTGGAACATTCCTCCTAACCAGGAGCTTAACACTAGCACATGGCACACAGGGCGGCTCATGATGGTCATATAGTGCAAGGGTTTACAGATGGCTACATACCGATCATAGGCCATCACTGTGAGCAGAAGGATCTCAGCAACGCCAAAGAAGTGGAAGAAAAAGATCTGGGTCATGCAGCCATCCAAAGAAATGGTTTTATTCTCAACCAATAAGCCAGAAATGAATTTAGGAACAACAGTAGAGGAATAACAGATCTCTACTAAGGACAGGTGGCTAAGGAAGAAATACATGGGAGAGCTCAGACTCTTGCTGGTGTTGACAGTTAAGATGATGAGGCTGTTGCCCAACATTGTGGCCATGTACACAGGAAGAAAGACCACAAAAGAAACTCTCTGTGCTTCGGGATCCTGGAAGAGTCCTGTGAATAGTAATTGGGTCACGTTGTTTATAACAGCCATGGAATCCAATCATGTCAGATCGATGCTAAAGAAACTCAATAGGCCTGAAATAAGACAAATGAAGATAAAGCCACTGTAATTATTAAGACAGTCTACAAGTACAACAAATACAACAAGTACAATAAATAGGATGCATGGATGTATGGAGGGACAGAGTGATAGATGGAAGGATGGATAAATATACTGATGCATAAATGCATGGACATGTGAATTAATAGAAGTATGGATAGATAAATGAAGAAATAAATGTATGGATGATTGGATAAAAAATACTTATTAAGTGCTTTCTATGTACAAAATTTTGTAATGTGTTCTAGGATTAGAATAGAATACCAAGAACAGCCCTTGCTCTCAAGGAAGTCACATTCTAATAGGTGAAAATAACATATAGCAAGCTTTAAAAGTATCTGCAAGTCAGTTGCTTCAAAATGTTAACTGAGAAGAGTCAATTAAAATTTATGATATCTGATATGACTTCAGGAATTTAAGTTATACTCGCATAAGAAGGTGAATTTAAATCAGGATTTTTCTTGTGCAGCATGATAATTATGGAAATATGTATAGAGCAATTACACATATTTAACATTGGATTACTTGCTGTCTAGGAAAGGTGGTGGGGGAAAGGGAGGGAAAAAATTTGGAACATAAGGTTTTGCAAAGGTCGGTGTTGAAAATTATCTGTGTATATGTTTTGAAAATAAAAAGCTTTAATCAAAAAATAATTTAAATCAGGAAATAATAAAAGAGAAATATGAGCAATTTGTTATTTTTTAAAATATCATGAAAGAATTTAAAAAAAGAGATCACTGAGAATAGGAAGAATTAATAATAGTTACCATTTAAATGGATTTTATTTCAAATTTTAAAGTTTGCAAAATATATTACATGCATTTATCTCATTTGATCCTCAAAAGAACCTATGAGTTACAAGTAGCTCATGACTAATTACTACAAGCATCAGTATCTCTATTTTATCTCTCAGTCTGTCAATAAACGTGTTAAGAGCCTTCTGTGTGCCAAGCTTTATTAGGAATATGAATCTAACGGATGAAATCTCTAAGTGAATCTAAATAATAAGTAAACTGAAATGTAAAGAAGTCACACAGCTGGTAGGTCTGGAGGCTGACCTTGAACTTAAGCATCTCCTAACGTCAAGGCCATTGCTCTTTCAACCATATCACATTGAATAAATATTCGGACACTCAATGATCTGACAACTAAAAATGAAAAGTTAACTGAATTGCAAAAGGCTTAAGACAGAAAACCATCATTCATATAATGATTCAATAATCTCCTAAAGAAATACGATGTATCACAAAGAAAAATAAAGATGCTAGAAACTTGAACCAAACATTAGAAAGATTTGTATGTTGTTCAGCCATTTTAGTCATGGTTGACCTTTCATGTCCCCATTTGGGTTTGTTGGGAGCTTTTTGGCAAATGCACTGGAGTGGTGTGCTATTTCCTTCTCCAGTTCATTTTATAGATGGGGAAACTGAGGCAAACAAGGGTGATTTGTCCAGGGTCACATGGCTAGCAAGTTTCTCAGACTAGAGTGGAATTCAGGTTTTCCTAACTCCAGGCCCCGTGCTCTATCCACTGTACCATAGAACTAATTGGATCATAGCATAATAAAGCTAATGCTGGAAGGGATCACAGAGACCATCTAATGCAACTCACCCCTTTCATTGTTGAGGAAACTGGTACCCAAGGAGACTACAGTAAGTGACTTACCTCATGTCTCACAAATAAAAAGCATTTCAGGAAAGGTTCAGCTCAGCTTCTCTGACTCTAGAGAGTGTTCTTCCCTATGCACAGTAGAGAGTCAGAAAAGTAAGTTTCTGTTCCAAAAACACAGGAAACATCTACCCAAATTGATTACATTTTAGACCACATGTAGAACTTACCTCCCCTCCCCAAAAAAGACAGAAAAGTGAAATTTCAAATGCAACTGTTATTAATCACAATTTAAATTTTAAAAAGGAATCAAGTAGTGTAAAGTGATCAAAAGGCAAAAGCCTAGATGGAGTTGAAGACTGCTGAAAAAAGCCTTGATTAATTTTTTATTACTTTTCTAATATTAAGCTGCCCTTGAAAACCTGGTATAATTTTAACTTGACCATGAAGAATAATTTTTGATATGTTGCTGTCTTTGTTTCCTTATGTTTTGCTTAATTTTTAGTTAATTCCATAAATTCTCATTCTCTCTCTCCTATCTCCCTCTCCCCATTCTCTCTTTCCCCTTAAAATATTCTGATTTGTGCACCAGAACCATACACATGAACTTACAAGTCAATCCTGTTGAGTGTCTGAAAAGCAAAACTAGAGAAATAAGGTACTGTGCCTGAAAAACTGATGCTGTTAAATGAATTGGGTTTGCTAATAAATATCTAACTGGATCCCCAAAATGTATGCTGAATTTCCAAGTTTAATATATATTATTAACATTTTCTTAAGTCTAAACATTCAACTAAATAATAATTCAAATTTTATAATGTTTTGTCATTTTTCTCACTTTCATAGAAATGCTCATACTAAAAACATAACAATGGGGCAGCTAAGTGGTGCAGTGTATAGAGCATCAATCCTGAAGTCAGAAGGAGCTGAGTTCAAATCTGTCCTCAGACACTTAATATGTCCTAGCTATGTGACCCTGGGCAAGTCATTCAATTGCCTCAGCAAAACAAAAAAAAAAAAAAACACACACACACACAACAGTGGCCTCTTCAAAGAGTAAGAGCTGGCCCCATCACCTAGCTGCATTATGTTCATTTAACAAATAATCCAAAATTATGAACAGGCCATTATTGACCTAGAAGCAAAATTGATCATCTGTTACAACAACAACAAAAAATCCTCCTAATTTTCTATTGATCAGAGAAAAGCAAATGAAAATAACCTTGAAATTCTCCCTTTACACCCATCAAAATGCCAAAGATAACATGAAAGCACAAATTCAATGAGGTTTGAATATAAGTAAAAAAGAAATCAGCTGTTGGCAGAGCTCTGGATAGGTTCAAGCTTTTTGGAAAGCAACCTGACATTATGTCACAATAAAAGCTAGAAATCCAGGTTAGCTACCCAGAAAAGATTTACAAAAAAAAATGAAATGAAAAGATGATAATTACAGCAGAATAGAAGATCAAGAAGTAGACATAAGAGATTCCTTCCTTATTATAATTCTATTTCTTATAAACAAATGGTTTTATAGCTGACATTCAACAAGAAAGATATTTTTACTTCAAAATATACAAAGTCACATCTCCATAGATTGATCAGGTCCACAAAATTGCGACTGATATATATATATATACATATGTGTATCTATTATGTATATGTATATATATATATATATGTACATTGTATATGCATAGGTAAATAAAACAAATATATCAGTTTGATACATTTAACTTTTACAAATATAACGCTATGGGGTCATTGCAAGAGTAGTAGGTGATCCTAATTAATTAAACTCAAAAAAAAATTATTAACCATCTATTATATGTAAAGACATCATGCCAAGATTAGAAAATTTATTATAAAACTGCATATTCCAAGGAGTTCACATTTTGTTAGTTTGGTACTAGTTTCAAGTTGTAGTGGTCTGAGGGTCAGAGGACCAAGTTTCCCTTACTAGGGGACACAAAGGAATTAGGGAGTGAGAAGAGGAAATGGTGCTACCTGATGGCTCTCTCTTCTTACTTTATTTTTCCTCCCTTCTCAACATTCTGTATATAGTTTCTCTGTCTGATTTCCCTTTCTTAAAAAGATACTTCTCAGCTTCTGTGATGTACCTTTCCACCAAAGCCAGACCATGGGAATTGAAACTGAGCCAGTGGCTAAGAAGAACATCCCAAGGGTAATAATATCTCCTGGCCCTTAACTTTCAGGTCTCTGGAAAGAGATAATAGGTAGCCATGAGAGAATGAAACCAACACACCTTTCAAAGCATGTCTAAAGTGTTCATTTGAGATTCCCAACAAAAACCGAGCATGAGAATGGACTGTGTGACAAAGGGATTTCCCCCATTCTCCTTCTGGGACAGAAACGAATCAGCCTTGGGTAAAACATAACCAAGATAAATTTGACTTTTATTTTCTTATTCTCAGGAATCCTAGACAATTGATTCTGAAAATCCTTTGGACACTGAACAAAGCCTTGGTAAAAAAAAAAAATCCATGGTTATTGTAATGAACTGAAAGAAAAGCACTGCATAAAATATTGAAAGTAGAATTCAGCACAGGAGGAGATTTATAAAAAAAAAATTCAATGTCATAACTTTAAAGGATTTTGAGGTCATCCAGTGCAACTTTCCATTTGACTAAAGAGAATAAATAAGACTCCAAAAGAAATGCCTTACTCAAGACCACCCAACTATTCATGGTCAACAACCATCTAGAATCTGTCTCTCCATTCAATACCCTTTCCACTAGACAGTCTTACCTTCCCCATGACATCAACTTTGCTATTGTTACTGCTGAATCACAGTTTATACCGTGCTTTCACCCAGCTACACCAAATCTCAAGACACTTCATGATCTCTGAAAACAACCAAAGGGTATCCTATGGCAGACAAATCATTTGGAACCCAGTTTAAGATTACATGGCCAATCCTTTTGTCCCTTCTCCTAGAAAGAGGAAAGAAGTACAGATGGTAACAAAGCCACAGCTCTTTACCTTGTGTGACATCAAAAACTCACCTGCATGATTTCAATTCTGAGGTGCCCTAGTCTTATGAACTGCACTAACCCAGAAGCTAATATCAAGAGATCAGATTCTCTGAGGTCTTCTTCATCTCCCTCAGGAGGGAACTTTGGCAAAAAAAAAAAAAAACAATGACTTGGGAAAGACTGAATGCCTGCTTCAATTACTTGTTTAGCGTTCTGAGTTTTTACTCATTTCTAGTGCTACATTGCTAGGTAGATGGCTCTGTGGAGAGTACAGTTGGCTGACCAGCACTAGATCTTTTCCTCTCCCTCTTCTCTGGAGAGTTAATCAACTATACCATGTCACAATAATTAGCTTACTTTTGTTGTTTTTCTGTCATTTCAGTCATGTCTGATATTTTGTAACCCCTTTGTGTTCCTTGGCAAAGACAGTGAAGTAGTCTGCTATTTTCTCCTCTAGCTCACTTTTACATGTGAGGAAACTGAGGCAAAGTTGATTGATTTTGCCCAAGGTCACAAAACTAGGAAGTTTTTGAGGCCAGATTTGAACTCAGAAAGATGAGTATTCCTTATTTCAGGTCTACTGCTTTATGCACTAGGGCATCATCTAGCTGCCATTGCTTATGTTTCGCCTAAAGAAAATATAATGGCATGCAGGTCTATGTGGCCCTTCCTCTGCTATTTTATGGAGTTTATTATCAGACAAAGAGTTATTAATATTATCATAATAGTTCAGTGCCTCTACTTAGGAAAATCTCTAATGATATTTTGGTCTCAGCTCTAATTCAAATTTTGTATTTCCAGATTGTTCCTGATTTCTACATATTTGAGGCACACTCAAGATTCAGAAAACATTAAGATAAAGAAGCAAGTAAAATATATGACAGTCCCAGTTACAGGATAAGGAAAGGATGGAAAAATAGCAGGGAAAAAGCAAGAATTTCCTAGATTCTTTGAAGCAGGAAGTAAAGCTGGCATCTTCAGTCCTGGTCCCATGTCCTAAGATGCTGAGAATTAAATGAAATTATTTAGGTTGCATATTTTGCATATGTTGCATATTTTAAATCACTCTATAAATGCTTGCTATTACTTTCTCTTCTCTCCTTTTTCTAGCATTTCCCATGGACCTAGAAGTTTGAGAAAACATACCATGTTTCTTTCGTTTTTATTCCAACCCACATGAACATCTGAACCCAAATTGGGAGGTTTATTCAAAGTCTTGAAGTGGCTTCCAGGTAAAATAACAAGCAGAGGAATTCAAACATATTCCTCATGTTATCATTCATCAGAAAGAGAAAAAAATTATGCCTTATTCATAATTGTTAGTGACTTGAGTAACATTAAAGTATAAATGGCAGAATCCACCATTCAACCCAACTAGATCACATACCATTAATATCCAGGAGCTGCTGAAACAGCTTCCCACTTCTGTAACTCATGGGATATAATCAGAAAAAAATCTAATTTGAGGGGATTCAAGGATTAATAGAAAGACAAAAGCATGGGAGGAATGAGTAGGGTAGAGAACATTGCTAATGATGATTTGCATTAAAGTAGCAAAATAAAAAGACTCATAGAAATGACAAGTATGAGCAGAAGAGAAAATGGACTAGTTTTGTATTTGAAGTGATGGCAAAAGACTTCCAGGTGTGAAGCCAAGATGATAGAGACCAGACACAACTTTCTGTGACCTCCTCTGACCTTCTCTCAAACCAACAGCACATTAAGCATCTAAACTGGTTTTGGAGTCAAAAAATCTACAAATATTTGAAGTACAACACATTTCTAGAAGTTATCTTGGAAGAATTTTAGAAGAGATCTGTTTCAAATGGGCAAGGGAACAGTATGCCGAGCCCAGACTGCAGTACAGGGAGACCTGGGCAAGAAGCTGGTGCCAGGAGTCAACACATTGCTCCTTCCAGGCAACTGGGAATCTTCTGTGAACCTCTTAGGCTGTTCTGTCCCAGTTGCAAGCAGGTGGTTTGGAAGATTAGCCAGATTTGGCAAATTGTAAACCACTGAACCCCAGAATGCTGGACCTAGCCGCCATTACCCAGCACTGGAAATCAATCAACAGAACTGCCCCAGAGCAAATTAAAGCAGCTGCCACTCCTTTGCATTGAACAGACCTCAAGCCTTAAAAAAAAATGAATAAAAAAACAAAAAGAACTCTTGCCATAGACACCAATTAACTGAAAAACAAAATTTGTGAAATGAAAAAAGAATGTAATGAACAAAAAATTCAATTAGCCAATTGCAAAAGAAGATTTTAAAAAGGTAACTGAAGAAAATAATAAAAATTAGTATTGAAAAAATGGAAGTGAATGGCTCAATAAGACTTCAAGAATTAGTCAAACAAAACCAAAACATGAAAAAATAGAAGAAAATATGAAATATCTCTTAAGAAAAACAACTGACCTGGAAAATAGATCTAGGAGAAACACCAATTAATAGATCTAGGAGAGACAATCTAAGGATTATTGGACTTCCTGCAAGCCATGATGAAAAAAAGAACCTAGACATTATCTTACAGGAAATCATAAAGGAAAACTTCCCTGATATCTTAGAACCAGAAGGTAAAATAGCCATTAAAGAATTCATCCATCATCTCCTAAAAAAAGACCTCAAAATCAAAACTCCAAGGAATACCATAGCTAAATTTCAGAACTATCATACCAAGGAAAAGATATTGCAAGCAGCCAGAAAGAAACAATTTAAATACTGAGGAGTCACAATTGGGATTAACCAGAATTTAGCACCTTCCACCTTAAAATATCGAAGGGCCTGGAATCTGATATTCTGAAAGGCAAAGGAACTTGGATTACAGCCAAAAATAAGCTATCCAGCAAAAATGAACAGTATCTTTCAGGAAAGAAGATGGACATTAAATGATATAGGTGAATTTCACCTCTTTCTAATGAAAAAAACAGAACTGAACAAAAAATTGGATCTCCAAGCACAGAATTTAAGAGAAGCATAAAAAGGTAAAAAGGAAAGAACTCTTGAGAACTATATTTCCATTATGAGTTTACTTAGAGAATGTGGGGTATAATTTGATTTTATTATGATAATATACAAAAGAAACTAGAGGTAAAAAGGGGATCATACTGGAAAAAAGAAGAAAAGGAGGTAAACAGAAGTGGTTAGCAGACTGGATTTAGACTGGATTAAAAGCCAGAATCCTACAATATGCTGTTTCCAAAAAAAACATATTTAAAGAAAAGTGATACATACAGAGTGAAGGTAAAGGGTTGGAGCAGAATATATTATGCTTCAGGTGAAAGGGGAAAAAAACAGGGGTAGCAATCCTGATCTCAGATCAAGTAAAAGCAATGATAAATCTAATTAAAAGAGATAAGGAGGGAAACTATATCTTACTAAAGATTACCATAGATAATGAAGCAATATCAATACCAAACATATATATGCACCAAGTAACATATACTTTAACATATTTAACATGTATTGGACTGCCTGCCATCTAGAGGATAGGAAGAAGAAGGGGAAAATTTAGAACAGAAAGTTTTGCAAGAGTCAATGTTGAAAAATTACCCATACATATGCTTTGTAAATAAAAATTTTTTATTTAAAAAAATAAATAAATAATGTGATGGCAAATCAGCCACCTCAAGACTATATTTATATATACCCATATGAGTTCAGAATTTTCCTCCAATGCCACATTTCAAGAAGAAAGAAATCATGACTTCTTTCTTGTGGAACATGCCAGTGGGAAATGGACTTTACTAAGCTAGAAAATCTTAGAATGTGGCCTCAGTAATGAATATATTGCTTCTAAGGACAAGCCTCACTAATTGCAGAAATATTTATTTCCAGAAGGTTGCGGAATAAGTGGATAGAGAACTAGCCCTGAAGTCAGGAGGACCTGAGTTCAAATTTGGCCTTAGACAATAAACACTTCCCAGCTGTGTGACTCCAAGGAAGTCACTTAACTCCAATTGCCTCAGTGCTGGGGCACCGGGGGAGGAGGAGGGTAAAAGACCCAGAATAGACACTAAGTCATAAAAGTCATGAAGACCATCTGCTCCAGAAGAGACAGATTGAAGCCTGTTTCCATATTTCATAGGAGGGAGGTCCCCTCTCTAATGAAATCCCAAATTTTTTAGTCATTTAAGTATAAGTTCTACAAGTTTCCTACTCTGTATCCTTGCAAATGCCATCCTCCCTTTTAAGGAAAATCACATAGACTTTCCTTAAACACTATTATTTGTTCCTCTGTGTATAATTTTAAAATGGGAATTAAGCAACATCGAGAAAACATGTAGCAGGAAGAGTTCATTAATCTATTGGGATGAGGGTCACTGTTTTTACAAGACTAATCACTGGAATCCAGTATTAGGAAAAACTGTAGGTGGAGAGACTTGGGAAATTTAAAAAAAAAATAAGCTAAGCTTCAATCAGAAGATAGTTCTTATATTATCATTATTTAATCCTCTGAATCTTGGAGAGGGAACTTTCTTTGCTAATCATAGATATCTCACTGACAACATGAGACAAGTCAGAGTATTGGTTTAGGATGAAAGGATCTGAAGTCCCCAATTTTCTATTTCTCCTGTGTAATCATTTACAATCCTTGTGTTTCAACTTCCTCATCTGAAAAAATGCAAGGATTTAATTGAATGGCATCTAAATTTCCATTTGAATCTAGATTTTTTATCTCAAAAATTTAATTGTCTGTATGAATTTATCAAGTCAATAACAATAAGCAAGATTCCCATTTTTGCTAAAGGTTATATTTCCAAAAATTTTCTTGAAACACGTCTGGAAGGTAGATAGTAGAATTATAGAAGAGTGAGTTCTGTCCTGCTTCTTCAAAGATAATGGCAATATATATGCAATACAATACATGGAAATTGCAGAGATGTGGATTCAGGCTTGATATAAAAAATATTCCTAATAAATAGCAAAATTCAAAATTTTAAATGGGCTGCCCAGGGAGATGGTAGAATTGTTTTCCATCTCAGGGAGGTAATAAAATAGTGGCAAATGTCATAAATTTTTTCCACTTAATGCACCTGCCCTAAATCTACCCCAATAACAAAGTATTTAGAATTACATCTCAGCTGAATTTGTCAATAATGGGAAACAAAATGAACTCTTCCATAGCCACTATACTATAATCTGAAACATGCTTTGATCAACATACTAAAAATATGATTCAAGAAAAAGAAGAGAGAAACTATTTTTCTGACCTTAAATATACTTTATTTTTATACAGTAAGGTTTTCAGAATCACAGATGGTTTCTAGTCTTTGGGTGTCAGCCTAGTAAACCGGAGATGATCTCAAGCATCCCTTGCAACTCAAACTTTATGAGTCACACTAAGCCCATGTGAACCATAATTTAACAGAAATTGTATGAACCATTTCAGCCAAGATAAGAAATTACTTGTAATAAAGTAACTTCCTTTGAAACAAGTAATGCTTTGATAACTTCATCCATTGAAATGCATTCTGATCATCAGATTGAATCTTTTTGTTGTTTGAATTGGATGCTGTAACACTTCACTTTTAGGCACATGTCAGAAGAGATCAAAGATAGAAATCTCTTATATACACTGTAATAGTCATCCTTGCATTTCATAGTGTTAAATAACTGGAAGAAAAGTTGACTCCCTTCAATTAGGTAATGATTAACAAGCTATCATCACATGAACATAATGGAATACTGTTATGCTGTAAGAAACAATATGAGGAAAACCACACATGAGGAGAATTATAAGTAGTGATAAAAAATAGAGCAAGCAAGACCAAGAAAAGAAAATGTACCACAACTACCATGATGTAAGAGGGTTTGTGGGTAGTGAGAAATATTAAAAAAAAAAGAACATCAATAAAATATTTTGAAGATCTTAAAGGGAAAGCAAAATTGAATGCAAAAAAAATATACCCGAAAAGCAATCTTGTTAAATTACATATGTATTGCAGGTGTTTAATTTCCATTATGAAATATTTTCATATATACATTAAAGATTAATTCTACATAATGGAAGTCCATATTTTCTTATACAGTCTTCTTTTCTTTTTCCTTTAATATGGAAATATATTTGTGGATAATTATTAAGTTTGAAATAAGGAGAATTTTAAAATATTTAAAAGATTGATCAAAGAAGTCCAGATATCAGGAAAAGATTAGCAAAATACATCTTTTGGAAGATGGGGACTTCCTCTTATTTCTCGAATTTTATCAAGTTAGAGTTTCTTTGCTTCTATATGTCAGACAGCCCAGAATAGGAAGAAATTGGCCACTTTTATGACATAACAGGAAATTTGGATAGGGATGGGTGAGGAGGCTCTTACTGTAGCACTAAAATGGGAAAAGGGGGGTCCTGATTTCTCCAGTCTTAGTGACCCCTTCAATGCCTGTATTTATTTTTATATTTTCTATTCACTTTTCCATGTACATATATGAACCAAGTAAATTTTGGTCTTTGTGTCCCAGCTTTTAAGATGATGACTGGCACAGGGTAAACACATCACAAATGTTTGTTTATTGAATGACTGAGAGGGCAATCCTAGATTAAGAACTGGAAAAAAGTCAGATTTCCCAACGTCATTATATTATAATGTACAAAACTGAAACTCAGAGAGGTTACATGGATGACTCTGAGTCATACCATATAAGTCATCCTGGTTTTCTTCAGGGCTCAAAAGAAAAGACTTACACTCAAAATTCAAGACTCTGTTACAATATTCAGCCATTTTACAATCAAATTCAAGATAATTATTATTGTCAAAGTCACAATTCATTTTTACATATGCATTTTCATTCCCTTCCCAAGTTCAATTTCTTCCTCCACAAACTCTTCATGGCATTCTTTACGTCTGCATTTCTCATGGTATAAATAATGGGGTTCAACATTGGAGCAACCATCGTGTAGAACGCAGACATGAGTTTGTCTTCAGTGAAGGTGGAAGAGGGCCACATGTAGAGAAAAATAGCAGGACCAAAGTATAAAAGGACAACAGTGATGTGGGAGGCACAAGTGGACAGGGCCTTGCGCCTCCCCTCTGCTGACTGGTTTCTCAAGTGAACCAGGATGACAACATAAGAAGAAATCAAAAAGACAAAGGAAATCGCAGAGGATAAACCACTATTGGTAAGCACAATGATCCCCTCCACAAAAGTGTCAGTACAGGCGAGCTTGAACAAGGGATGGAGGTCACAGAAATAATGGTCAATCACATGGGGGCCACAGAAGGGCAAGTGGACAGTAGTGAGAATCTGAATCATGGAATGGAACATTCCTCCTAACCAGGAGCTAAACACCAGCACATGACACTCAGGGCGGCTCATGATGGTCATGTAGTGCAGGGGTTTACAAATGGCTACGTACCGGTCATAGGCCATCACTGTGAGCAAAAGGATCTCAGCCACCCCAAAGAAGTGGAAGAAAAAGATCTGGGTCATACAGCCATCCAAAGAGATGGTTTTATTCTCAACCAATAAACCAGAAATGAATTTAGGAACAATAGTAGAGGAGTAACAGATCTCTACTAAGGACAAGTGGTTAAGGAAGAAATACATGTGAGAGCTCAGACTCTTGCTGCTGTTGACAGTTAAGATGATGAGGCCATTGCCCAGTACTGTGGCCATGTACACAGGAAGAAAGACCACAAAAGAAACTCTCTCTGCTTCTGGATCCTGGAAGAGTCCTGTGAATAGTAATTGGGTCACGTTGTTTGTAACAGCCATGGAATCCAGTCATATCAGATCAATGCTAAAGAAGCTCAGTAGACCTGAAATAAGACAAATGAAGATTAGGCCACTGGAACTATTAAGATAGTTTCCTTTAACAAGTATAACAAACGGATAACAGAATAGCAAACACAGTCCCTGCTCTCAAGAAGCTCACATTCTAATAAGGAAAGATAGCATATAGAAAGTTTTTTAAAGTATCTGCAAGTCAGTTACTTCAAAAATGTGAGAAAAATGAATGAAAATTTATGATATTTAATCTGACTTCAGAAAATTAATATATTAACAAAAACAGTTGAAGTTAAATCAAGATTTTTCTTTTGCAGCATGATGATTGTGGAAATATGTATAGAAGAATTACAAATGTTTAACATTAGATTACTCCATCCAGGTGAGGGGTTGGGAGGAAGGGAGGGAAAACATTTGGAACACAAGGTTTTGCAAAGGTCAGTGTTGAAAATTATCTATGCATTATGTCTTGAAAGTAAAAAATTTTTAATAAAAAACAAAATTTAAATCAGGAAATAAAAATAAAGGAGAGAAACATAAGTAACATGTAAAAATTTTATGTTTTTTTAAATACCATGATCAAAGAAAAGAGCTCATTGAGAATAAAAACAATCAATAATAAATAATAGTCACCCTATATGAGCAAAACTACAAAACACTTTCCACACAAATAAAGTCAGATCTAACCAATTGGAAAAATATTAAATGCTCTTGGATAGAGCAAACAAATATAATAAAGATGACAATATTACCTAAACTAATCTATTTATTTAGCGCTATTCCAGTCAGACTCCCAAAAAACTATTTTCTGACCTAAAAAAATAACAACAAATTCATATGGAAAAACAAAAGGTCAAGAATTTCAAGGGAACTAATGAAAAAAATCAAATGAAGATGGCCTAGCTGTACCAGATCTAAAATTATATTATAAAGCAGCAGCTACCAAAACCATCTGCTATTGGCTAAGAAAGAGACTAGTTGTTCAGTGGAATAGGTTAGGTTCAAAGGACAAAATAGTCAATAACTTTAATAATCTAGTGTTTGACAAACCCAAAGACCCCAGCTTTTGGGATAAGAACTCACTGTTTGACAAAAACTGCTGGGAAAATTGGAAATTAGTATGGCAGAAACTAGGCATTGATGCACACACTTAACACCAAGATAAGGTCAAAATGGGCTCATGACCTAGACATAAAGAATGAGATTATATCAGTTTCAATTGATCAATGGGACAGAAGCAGCTACACCCAAAGAAAAAACACTGGGAAATGAATGTAAACTGTTTGCATTTTTGTTTTTCTTCCCGGGTTATTTTTACCTTTTGAATCCAATTCTCCCTGAGCAACAAGAAAACTGTTTGGATCTGCACACATACATTGTATCTAGGCTACACTACGACATATTCAACATATATAGGACTGCTTGCCATCTAAGGGAAGGGGTGGAGGGTGGGAGGGAAAAATCGGAACAGAAGTGAGTGCAAGGGATAATGTTGTAAAAAATTACCCTGGCATGGGTTCTGTCAATAAAAAGTTACTAAAAAAAAAAAAAGAATGAGATTATAAATAAATTAGAAGAACATAAGATAGTTTACCTCAGACCTGTAGAAGAGGAAGGAATTTATGACCTAAAAAGAACTAGAGATCATTATTGATCACAAAATAGAAAATTTTGATTATATCAAATTGAAACGTTTTTGTACAAACAAAACTAATGCAGACAAGATTAGAAGGGAAGCAATAAACTGGGAAAATATTTTTACAGTCAAAGGTTCTGGTAAAGGCCTCATTTCCAAAATATATAGAGAATTAACTCTAATTTATAAAAAATCAAGCCATTCTCCAATTGAAAAATGGTCAAAGGATATGAACAGACAATTCTCAGATGAAGAAATTGAAACTATTTCTAGTCATATGAAAAGATGCTCCAAGTCATTATTAATCAGAGAAATGCAAATTAAGACAACTCTAAGATACCACTACACACCTGTCAGATTGGCTAAGATGACAGGAAAAAATAATGATGATTGTTGGAGGGGATGTGGGAAAACTGGGACATTGATTCATTGTTGGTGGAGTTGTGAACGAATCCAACCATTTTGGAGAGTAGTTTGGAACTATGCTCAAAAAGTTATCAAACTCTGCATACTCTTTGATCCAGCAGTGTTACTACGGGGCTTATACCCCAAAGAGATCAAAAAGAAGGGAAAGGGATCTGTATGTGCACGAATGCTTGTGACAACCCTCTTTGTAGTGGCCAGAAACTGGAAAGTGAGTGGATGCCCATCAATTGGAGAATGGCTGAATAAATTGTGGTATATGAATGTTATGGAATATTATTGTTCTGTACGAAATGACCAACAGGATGATTTCAGAAAGGCCTGGAAAGACTTACACGAACTGATGCTGAGTGAAATGAGCAGGGCAAGGAGATCATTATACACTTCAACAACAACACTTTATGATGACCAATTCTGATGGACCCGGCCATTCTCAGCAATGAGATCAACCAAATCAGTTCCAATGGAGCAGTAATGAACTGAACCAACTACACCCAGCGAAAGAACTCTGGGAGTTGTGTATCTAATTTATATTTTAATATATTTAACATCTACTGGACATCCTACCATCTCGGGGAGGGGGTGGGGGGGATGTATATGGAGCAGTGGATAGAGCACCAGCCCTGAAGTCAGGAGGACCTGAGTTCAAATCTAGTCTCAGACACTTCACACGTCCTAGCTATGTGATCCTGGGCAAGTTACTTAACCCCAAAGTCTCAGGAAAAAAAATAATAATAATATGTGACAGAGATGGCAGGGGGAGATAGAACACTGAGCATGGGAACCACACAAAGGCCAATTTGTTTATACCCTAGAGGGAGTAATATAGTAGAAAGATAGCCTGGAGCCATGATGGAGAAGGATTCAAATATGAAAGAGACTTTCCTTGGAATCTAGGGGCACTTATTCAGATTCAGGAATGAAAGAGGAAAAGAACAGATTGACTGGGGTGAAGAGAAAACTGGAAGGTGAACTAAGGAGAAAACAAGACAAGAGGGATAACAAGAGAATGAAAGAAGAGTAAATCTTTCTCCCTCCATTTAATCCACAAATATTAATCAATTACCTACTGTGTATCAGACAGTGTACTGGGCTCTTGTGCCCTAAAGATAAAAACAGAAGCCTTTAACCTCAAGGATTTTGCATTAATTAGTGGTAAATAATATGACCCCAGACAAGTAAACAATGGTCATTCTGGTGGGATTTGCACTGGCTTCCTTAGAAGAAGGCCTAAATCACTAGAGATGCTGGGAGTTGCCGTTTTCTTGAATCCTGGAGAACACAAGCTACTATGAGATCAAGAGGGAAGAGTGGAGTTTTCCTTTGCAAGAAGAGTTTTTCATGTCATCATAGAGAGAAAGAAGAAAAGCTGAAGAGAGAAAGTGGGAGAGAAATGGTAGGAGAGAGGGAGTAATGGCAGCAACAGATGGAGGAGACTTTCTAGCAGATGAGGATTTGTGAAGCTTTTACCTTCTTCCAACTAAATGCTCAGCTTCTGGAGAGGATCCAGCAGTGAGCGAATGACTGATGTCAACTGGATGAATCCATTCTCACTTTCTCCACCTGTTTTATTGCTTCATGAACTGGCAGCATAGTTCATTACCAAGCATTTCTTTTAGAAATAAACTTTCCATATTTGTTCATTGTTCACAATGATTTGCTAGATAAAAATGTAATGTATGATAAGGGTGTGAAGGAAACTTTAGATAATTGAGTCTCCCAAATTTGGCCTGTTGAGAAACCTTCTTTCTTGCCTAGGAAACAAAATTATCACCTGGAAGTTCAGAAATGGGAGGATTTTATTAATAATATGTATTTTGATAATTAATGTTAATAATAATAGAATAATTAATATTTAATATGTTCTATCTTTTCAGAGAATATAAGCTACAAGGAGCTAGAACTCTCTCCTGGAGGACAGAAAATCTTTTTTCCTCCCAGCTAACAGGTCAGGGGCCTAGGGCTTTTCTCCATCCCCCACCAGCAAAGAAGGCAAATAAAGGAGAGTCCTAAGCTGGAAGCCAGGGGGTAGAATTAAGCATGGCAAAGGATGCTCAAGTCCACCCTCTTCCTGGAAAGTAAGAAACGATCTTCATCTAAAGTACCTTTCATGGTGACATGGACTGGGAGGTCGAGGAAAGCATAAGAGTGGAACCTACTCTGAGGCCTTAAATCTGGGAATTTCAAGTGGCAGTGGTGGAGGAAAGACATTTGAGGCATGTGTGTCACCTGGGACATAGAAAGGCAGGATATAAAGTACAAGGAATGGCAAGTAAGCCAACAGGGAATAATCTCCTTTAATATATAGCTCAGGCATCCTCTGCTCCTTCTGCCTCAGTTTCCTTATATGTGTAACCCAGGGTTCACACCTGGTACATTTGCATAAAACTTTCTAATTGGTGGAGAGAATAATACTGTCAACCAGATGGAAGTGATACTGTCTAACCTACAGATGGTCAGAACCAAACAGGGCAGGCTAGAGACAGGAGAGTCAGGAATCAAACAAAAGTTTAATTTCAAAGCGAGGGAATCGGTTTGCCTCAGTTTCCCAATCTATGAAGTGGGAATAATAATAGCATCTACCACCAAGGGTGTTGTATAAGTAGAGAACACAGCTACCATTTTATCTTCTGTGAAGATGTTTGAGGACCATATGTAGATGAAGATGCAGGGTACAAAGAACAAAATTATCTCAAGGTCATGGGAAGCACAGGTGGAGAGGGCTTTATACCTTCCCTCCAAGAAGTGGGTCCTGAGGGAGAACAGGATGATGGCATAAGAGCCCACAAGAAGGAGGAAGCAATTCAAGGATATCACCCCACTATTGATCACCACAATGACACCCACCACATAAGTGTCTGTGAAGTTCAAATGAAATAATGGAGAGTTAATGATTTAATTTTTTATTTTTCCTCAATTACCTGTAAAGGCAATTTTTAACATTCTTTTTTTTAATTGTTGAGTTCCAAATTCTCTCCCTCACTCTCTCCCAGCCTCCTCAATTGAAAAAACAAGCAATTTGATGTAGATCATACATACATAACCATGCAAAACATAGTTCAACATTAGCCATGCTGGGAAAGAAAACACCTTTCCCTGTATTCTTACAAGAAGAAAACAGGGAAAATATACTTCAACCTGCATTCAGACTCCATCAGTATTTCTCTGGAGATGGATTGCATTTTTCATTATTTGTCCTTCAGAATTGTCTTAGATCACTGTATTGCTGAGAACAGCTATCGGGGGTCCTCAAACTATGGCCCTCGGGTCAGATGTGGCAGCTGAGGACGATTATCCCCCTCACCCAGGGCTATGAAGTTCCTTTATTTAAAGGACCACAAAACAAAGGTTTTGTTTTTATAATGGTTTCCTAGTGATAAAATGGTTGGTGTGTACTCAGTGTGGGATATATAAGGAGGAGATGTCAGGACCAGAAAGGAGAAGTCCCCTATAAGCTCTGGAGTCCAAGAGATCCAGAAGTCAGAGAAGGCAGCTTACGCTCTCAGAACCAAGACTACCGAAGGCTTCTAAGAAAAATTAGCTGAGACCCAAGTGAAGGAGACAAGACTTTGAAGGAGACAATAAAGAATTGGACTTTAGCTCCTGGCTGCATTTGGGGGGATTATAGAACTGAAACTAAGACTAACTCCAAAAGCCCCCCAAGAAACCTGCTCGAGAGAACATTACATTTTAGAGACTTCACAGTTTCCAAAATGCATTTCCTGAAATCCTGAGTTCTTATCAATCCTACAAAATTTTGTGTATATCCAGAATCTAAGAGAGCAATGGACGGCAGTCTTTGGTAGATATTCTGTGTGTGATTAAGTATTATTCATTGTATTTGTGGATCCTGTCCTTAGTATGCCACTTAATCATGTTCTTCTGTTTCTCTGAAGAGTAGCCTCATTATTCCATTTCTTGAGCATGCATTCATATAGTTGATATGAATGTGGCACTCTGGAAAGCCAGAGGCTCTTTGCTGAGCAGGATCAGCTAAGGGCTTATCAATGCTAACTGGTGATTAAATGAATATAGGACAAACTGAAAGAATTTACAAATCAAGGGAGATTTATTTGAGGAGTAAAAATTACTAGGTTATGTGAATCGCAAAATTTTAAAAATGTAAAAGCTCTTCTGCCACCCCTCTTTTAGCTGCTACAAACATAGTAAAGTCTCATTTCAGCTCTTTACTTCTCTGCCCCATCACTTTCTTGCTCCACTGCCTTTTCATGGCGTTCTTCACATCGGCATTCCTCAGAGTGTAGATCAGGGGGTTCAACATGGGGGTTATGATGGTATAGAACACAGCTACCATTTTATCTTCCGTGAAGGTGGTTGAAGGTCGCAAATAGATGAAGATGGAGGTGCAAAGGAACAAAAATCCACAATGACATGGGAAGCACAGGTGGAGAGGGCCTTCCTCTTTCCCTCTGTGGAACGGGTCCTGAGGGAGAACAGGATGACGGGCATGGAGCCCGAATGACAGAACAGCTAAGGATATCACCCACTATTGGCCACACAATGACGCCACAAGAGGTGTCTGTGCAGGCCAGCCTTAGGAGGATGGACGTCCAAAATAATGGTCGATCAGATTGGGACCACAGAAGGCAAACCAGACGGGAGGAAGAGTCTGGATGATAGAATCGCAAACCCCCCACCCAGAACTCACCATCAATAGGTACAGGACCTTGGGTCCATAATGGTTGTGTAGTGAAGGGCTTAAATGAATACATACTGTCATGGCCATCACCTGAGGATGAAGTCTCCAGTGCAGCCAAAAAATGGGCCCCAAAGAGCTGAGCCATGCAACCTACAAAGGAGATGGTCTTGACCTTGGCTTGGAAATCTACAATCAGCTTTGGAGCAGTGACAGAAGAGTAGCAAATGTCAACAAAAGATAAGAAACTGAGGAAGAAATACATGGGAGAGTTCAGATTTGTGCTGCCCCTGATCGTCAGGATGATAAGGAAGTTCCAAAATGATGATGGCATAAAAAGTAAGAATAGTAAACATACTTGCTCACCCTCCTTGTTCTGGGACAGACCTGTCAGAATAAATTCTTGACATTTCTTTCCATGAGATCTTGACAGTTTTCAAGTGAGTAAACCATGAAATTTACCTTGGGTTGGAAATAAGAACGTCTTAGTTGGGGTCATGGAACTTTACTAACTTTCCAAAACAGCCTTGAAAGTCCGACTATTCCTGGAAGTGGGAGGAAGCGAGAACACATCAAAGTAAAGTTCCTTGTTTATACATGAAAAGCAAGGTGTGTGGATTCCTGGGAAAAACCTCAGAGGCTTAGGCAAACTTGATTTAGGATAAAGCTAATTTAGAACACGACCTCAACTCACACAGGAGTTCAGTGACAGTTGCATCCTAGGCCTTTCTCTGGAAAATTGTCATTTGGAAACTTCCCCCCACCCCACCCAAAAAAAACTATGAATTTGGTAGAGTATCTGAGACAGATGGGTTAAAATGAGACCAGAGGTCATAACATGAAAGAATGATTATTTAATCTTATTAATAGCCATTATTGTGTCATATTAATAATCAATTATTAAATTAGGATTGCTTTTTCCTATTCTCATTCAGACCAACCTCGTGGTTCATCAACCAAGCTTCTGAAGGACATGGCTGATAGAAGATTGCCCAAATCCTTTGGATCATGGCTTAATCTTACCAGAGACGTTGCAACAGAATCTAAGTCTGGATAAGTTCTTGTCCTTTGGAAATAAGCTATGCTTGAACTTTTAGGGTGACCTAACCTATGAAGGAAAAATCAACCAGAATAGTCTAAATAGAGATGGATCCTTTTGGCCAGATTGCTGAGGAGTGGTGATTCTCATAATTAAGCATGTCTCGTCAGAGGAGCTGAAGACCTTCAGCCCACCTCCTCTTATCCACCCCTGGCTTCTGTCCACCAAGCAGGGTTGATCTCTACCTGTCAAAGGTATTTAAGCATTTGGTCATCTCAATGGTTGGAGTCTTTGGTCATGTGAACAGATTTAAAGGAAAATTGCTAGAAAGCTCTTCTACCAGCCCTCTATTCACTGAAAGAAACCATTGACTATCACTTTATTGATTGTTGATTAGTAATTAAAATAGATTGATTTATCTAGACATCCTGTCTCTCAAGATTTTCATTCATCACATAGCTAGTAGGTCTTCCTAATCCTAAAATACCTCCTCTTTTAAAATTAATTGAAAAAATAAACTAACCATCTGATCTCTTGTTTGAAAATAATATAGTGTTAGAGAAAGGAACATTAGGTAATTAAGAGACTGAAGAAATGGTATCAGTAAGAAAGAAAGGTGGTGGTTTTTAATTCTCATTGATACATTTTGAAGTCATAGAAAAGGACTGAAAGCCAAGTCATATGGGTTTTAATCTTAGCCCTGCAATGCACTTGTGTGTGACTCTGGATGTTTCATCTGTAAAATGAAATAGGGGTTAGACCAAGATTTAACTCTGGGAAAATTTGTGCCACATTTTGAGGTATTAGCAACAAGGTGGGAAATTACCATGGAACAAACCATCCTAGGGGATGCTTTCCACCATCCTTCTCCCCCCACAGGTTGCTTCTTCCTTTCCTTCATTCCTGTCACTGCCCAGTATGACTAATTCTCCAAAATGGATCTGATCAATGCAAAAGCTAAAAAAAATGTTAGCACTGCCAGGTTTTAGGACACAGATCACAGAACATAGAGGTGGAAGAAACATGGAACATAAACAAAGATGTGGGAAGAAAGAAGCAAGGCTGAGAAGAGAAATCTTGGAAAGTGAGATGGAAACCCACACCCAAGTCACCGTCCTATACCTGGGTGACCAACCATTAATGATGTATCTGGGAAAAAAGGAAAAAATTCACCTGTAAAAGGGAGGAAGTGGAGCAGGGTGAGCATTGGGCATAGGATCAGGAGAACTTCAGTTCAAATATGGCCTCAGATACTAGCTGGGTGACCCTGGGCAAGTCACTTGACCCTGTTTGGTTCAATTTCCTCATCTGTAAAATGAGCTGGAGAAAACAATGGCAAACCTATGTCTTTGCCAAGAAAACTCTTAATGGGGTCATGAAGAGTCAGGTACAACTGGAAAATGCCTGAACAACATTAACAAACTACACTAGAGCATATATCCTAATAGGGGAGATAACATGTACTTAAACTGATATATACAAGATATGTAGAAAGTGACCTGAAAGAGAAAGGCTTCAGCAGCAGGCTGGGCTCCGGGAAGGTAGTGTTTGAGAAGTAGTAGGTGTGATGGCTGAGTGGCTATTGTTAGACCAGAGGAAATCATGTCTACATAGTCAGTCAAGAGTCTGACAATAAGCATTTATTTAGCACTTACAATGTACTTGGCAATGCACTTTGAAAAACTATTATAAATACATATATATAATAATTAAATAATATTAATATAAATAATATTTGTAACAGTATATTATAATATATAAGTAATATACATTAACTAAATGACACAAAATTAAATTTATATATCAATGTTATTATCATAAATTAATTATAATATATTAACATGTATTTAAAAGCATTATATAAATTAAATTTATAATTATTGCAGTTATTAGAATTTTTAATTGTTTAGAAAACAAGAGAGGTACTCCAGAACTGGAAAGGGATGAATGTACCCTTGTTCAGAGAAAGGGATTGGAAAGTAATCAGAAAACCATTCACTAGTGAATTGGACTTCAATCTTTGGAATAATTCTCAAAGATATGATGAGGTGGAAGTTTTGATATGTGTTTATAAAAGGGAAAAGCAATTGCTAAATGCCAGCATGACTTCAGCAGGCACAGATTATACCAGATTGACTTCCTTTCTTTTTTGTAACAGGGTTACTAGACTAATGTCAGCCAGGGAGATGTAGCCATGGAATACTTAGATTTTTCCAAAGCATTTTAAAAATCTTTTGACAGAGTAAAGAGAATAGATATTGGCTAGATGATCATAAATTAACCAGGTTCAGAACTGTTTGAATGACCTGATTCAAAAGATAACTCATGAGCTTTCCCTCCACCCTTCCCTTCTCACTTCCCTGTACTGCATTCCTAGTACCCTAGGCTCAAATCCCAGCTGTCTGCCTCCACTTTTGCCTCTCACTCTCCATAGTCAGTTTTCACATTCTGTCATTTCTTATTTTTATTTTTAATTTTGAAGTAAAACAAGTACTTACAATAGGAAGCAAAGATGAGTGTAGATGAAACTACAAGCAAATCTTTATGTACAATTTGTTATTCTTTTAATATGTAATAAATTGCATTTTTTTTTTTCTTCCCCTCCCCACACCTGCTCTAGAGATGGCCATTAGTCACAATGTGTTTCTTGCCTGCTTAGGAATTCATTTTTACATATACTTTTATTTATTAGTTCTTTTTCTAGGTGAAGATAGTGTCATCCTTCACAGGTTCTTTGTAGTTTGGGTATTTACAATAGTGATTTAGTCACTCCAAGTTTTCTTAAAAGAATGTTGCTATAAACTATACGTATATATTATATATATATATATATATATATATATATATATTGTTTTCTTCTTTCTTCTCATTTTGCTCTTCATTATTTCATGTCAACCTATCCATGTCTGCCAGAAATCCACAAACTCATCATTTCTCACCGCCCAGTAGCATATTCCTGTCACAAGCATATTCTTACAACTTGTTCAGCCATTTGTCCACCTGACAGGTATCCCCGTGTTCACTTTTGCTACAGAGATGTTGCTAAATATTTTTAAATATCTAGGTTCTTTTCTTTTTCCATAAAATCTTCCTATGTTCCTGCTTCTCACCTCTGACACTGTACTCAGCCCTGGAGGCAGATCTCCTATCTGGACTTCCCAGCCTTCTCTCCCCACTCTAACTCCACCCTCTACCTGTTAGCTATCAAACTGACTTTAAGGCAAAGATTTGGCTATATCCTACTACTATCACTGGATCAAATATAAAATCCTCTGCTTTAAAAAGCCCTCATAATCCAGCCCCCATTTCTGCCCTATAGCTAATTTCCTATATCTTATGCCTCTTTACATACTCTTGATCAAGTGATGACTAGTCCCTTCTCTTTCTTTCATGGTGACACTCCATCTCCTATTGGGTTATGTTCACTGGCTGTCCCCATGCCTAAATTTTCCATCTCATCTCTACCTCCTAGTTTTTCTATTGTACTAAGGTCATGTTTTCTTCTCAGAGATAGGCTGGAGTGGTTTGCCATTTCCTTCTCCAGCTCATTTTACAGATGGAGGAAATCGAGGGCAAAATAGGGTCAAGTGACTCTGCCCAGGGTTACATGGGTATCTGAGACCAGATTTGAATTCAAGAGATCTTCTGACCCAGGCCCAGCACTCATCCACTGTGGCACCTGGATCCCACTTAGTGTTCCTGCTTCCCTCTAAAGTCCCACTTTCTCCCAGAAAATCGCACAGTCCTCCACATTATCTTAATAACTTCCTCTAAGATCAGCCTGATTTTTCCTGGATATCTCTTATTTACATATTTGCTTATATGTTTTCTTCCTCATTGTACTTTTGAAAGCAGAGACTATTTTGCCTTTCTTTTATCCTTAATGCTTCTGCACAATGCAGAGAGACAATATAGGTGCTTAATTGATGCCAACATCGACTCACCTTGACCCGCAAAAACCACCACATCAGAAACAACGTCAACTTGAAGAGAAGTCTCTAAAGAAGTGCCCCAAATATCTATTTTTTACCCAAGGTTATTAAATATCTTTGCACTTAGTACAAAGTCAGAGATAGCATGCTTATCAGATGTGCAGATGGTAACGTGCTTGTCGGCAGATGACAGTTCAGCCTCAAAAACAAGCTAGTCCATGGAAGCAGAATCAAATAAGATTAAATTTTACGTATATTTATTATAAAATTCCACATCAGGGTTTAGAAAACCAAATTCAAAAAGTATGGTTTGAGGTGGACTAGACATTGGAACCATTCTCATAAGGTGAGAGTACGTTGAAGTGGAAGTGATAATATGAGGATTATTTTAATTAAAACTTTCTGTATAAACAGAACCAATACAGCTAAGCATTTAGAAAAATGCAGAAAATTAGGAAGAACTCTCTAGTCTCTGGAAGTAGGAAAAGGTGTTTATGAGCCGATTAGAAATGGAAAGGATTTGAACTATGAAGGAAGATGCTATGTACTCTAGAGATATATAGAACATTTATATATGTATATGAGTTATGTGTGTACATATGTGTGTATGTTTATAGATATCTATGTATATGTGTATATGTTTGTATATATTAATTGTAGCCTTTTAGGTGGGGTAGGAGAAGGAGGAGGAGAAATGATAAAATCCACAGTAGAAACAAAAGAAACCTAAAAGGAAGCCAGTTGACACAATTTTGAAAATCATTAGTATGTAAATTTTCCTGAATGGAAATTCATTAGTTTTTATGTTGAATCTCTCCTGTGTTCTGCTGTGTACATGGTAATATTTTTTCTTTCGTTCTGTATTTAAGTTTAAAATAAATTAAAATTTCATAAAAAAGAAAGGAAGAAAGGGGAAAGGATGAAGGAAGGAAGGAAGAAAGAGAGAGAGAAGGAAGGAAGGAAAAGAGAAGGAAGGAAGATCAAAGGAAGGAGGGAAGGAGATATGCTAAGTGAGAGAGAAAGGAGGAAAGTAAGAAAAGAAAGAAAGAAAGAAAGTAGTGAAAGAAAGAAAAGAAAGAAAGAAAGAAAGGAAGGAATAAGAAGTTAGTACAAGGAAGGAAGTAATAAGAAGGAATAGAAGAAGAAAGAAAGAAAAGGAAGAAGAAGAAAAGAAAGAAAGAAAGAAAGAGAAAGAAAGAAAGAAAGAAAGAAAGAAAGAAAGGAAAGAAAGAAAAGAAGGAAGGAAGGAAGGAAGCAAAGGAAGGGAAGGAAGGAAGGAAGGAAGAAAGAAAAGAAAGAAAGAAAGAAAGAAAGAAAGTGAAAGAGAAGAAAGAAAGAAAGAAAGAAAGAAAGAAAGAAAGAAAGAAAAGAAGGGTGCTGAAGGAGGAGAGGAAGGAAGGGGAAGGAAGGAAGGGTGAAGGAAGGAAGGAAGGAAGGAAGGAAGGAAGGAAGAAGGAAAGAAAGAAAGGAAAGAAGAAAGAAAGAAAGAAAGAAAGAGAAAGAAAGAAAGAAAGAAAAGAAAGAAAGAAAAGAAAGAAAGAGAAAGAAAGAAAGAAGGAGGGGAGAGAAGGAAGGAACGAAGGAACGAAGAAGAAACCAAGAAGCAAACAATTGCCAAGACTGCATGCCTTAGATGACATGATAGCCAAAAAGAACAAATGCTAATGTAAGCTGTTTTGAGAAGCATCCCATGCAATCATACTTTTCCTTAAGCTTCATATAGAGTATGATATCCCTTGGGAGAGAAACTTAATCTGAGATCTATTGAGGAGTAAGAAGAAGTTGCAAGTAGAAGGATTAGTGGTAAATATTTAACACTTGATCAAATATATATACATATATATATATATATTACATATTTAGGGGTTAATGATCCAAATGTTATCACATCTCAACTCTTTATTAATCTAGACAATCGTATTAAAAGGTCAGCAAATCAAGCCCTGACTTGAGATGCTGTCAGCATATCCCTGGATAGATCTTTAAGAAATTTAGCAGTGAAGAATAGGAAGATGATGATTGTATAATGGAGTGGAAGAATCAAAGAAAGCCTTTTGGGAGGCAATGGGGAACACTGAATGCATAATCATGTATAAGGATCATATACAATCTGATAGAGAAGGAAAGACTGACAGATGAAAACTGAATAGAGGAGGCAGCAGAACAGAAGGCCACTGGAGCAATCCCTTGGAATAGGCAGGAGGAAACGTGATCAAAGGCACAGAGCTAGGGGGTGGGTTTAAGGAACAGAAGTTTGGTCATTTCTTTTGTGGAATAGGAGGGAAAGAGAAGAAAGTGTGAGAGTGACAAGGAATAGAGGGGGAGGAAAGGGAGAAAAGTAACTCGTGTTAACCTCTCTTCCTCCTTATAGGATATTAAACTGGCTTATAATGATCAGCTGTCCAAATAGGGCTGGAGAAAGGAAAAAGGCTTAGGCACTTTCTGCATGAAGTGAGACGGTCACGCCCAGGGTTTTATGTGAAAAGCAGAATGGCATCGTAGAGAGAGAGCTTAATGGTATCGGCATCAGGAAAGCTTTGATTCACATCCTATAGCTGTCACCTACTGGCTATAGAACCCTGTGTCCCCAACAACTCTCTGAGATTACAGCTGTCGATCTGGTTTTTAAAAAGAGAGAGAAAATGAAAAATATAGAAGAATCAATAAGCACAAAATAGGATTAAAGCCTGTAATTAGACTCAGAATGAATGGCACAAAACCCACCTGTGTGTATTTTACTATTCACTACATATGTGATTCTGAGGAAGCCATTTCATCTCCCCTCACCTTTACTTTTCCCTTCTATAAAATGGGTATTATAATAACAACATCATTAAATGGGTTTTTATGAAAGTTAAATACAATGTTTCTAATGTACTTTGGTAGAACCTTTACAGATTTGTGTCATTGGCCTGTGATATGGAATAATAGGCATATTATATATGTATACATTATAATAGGCATATATATATATATATATATAGGTGTTATCATAGTAGGAAGAGAGTCAGACTACCCAGCATTGCCAGGCTAGGATGGTCTTGGGCAACAAGCCGCGCGCTCCCAGTGCCTGAGCAATTATTTCTCCAAGACTACATCCCCTGAAGGTACCAAGCTGCATTACTAATTTTCATCTTAGATGAGAGTTCCCTCAAACCCACAAAAATCATTATTCCTATCATTTTCCTGTCCCTATATTTATTAATAAAAAGAAGGCTATGCAGCTTGGGGTCTGGTTTCTAACCGTCTAATTGATTCTGAGTATGTTCTAGCATACATCTAATTATATAATAGCAAAGGAACATATACAACCAAGAATGATGGAGGTTCAAAAGACCCTGACTTTTGAAAAAATTGCAAATTTCAAGGTATTTTTGGTCTTATTCACTTTGCCCTATTACATCCCCTCGTACTTTTGTTCTATTTCGCGGGCATCAGATGCCTGAGGTCACAAAGAGCCTTAGAGATAGTCACCTGGGAAAATATTTTCCTTCTTCTCTATTACCAAATTAAGAAATCCAGCTCATGATAAGGGCTAGAAAGTCTCTGTTACAAAACCAAAAACTGTCCCAGTTTTATAGCATACTCAATAGGGACCCAATACTTACTTGTGAAACTTGATTGAAACCAACAGATGAGATCCAAAAAGTCATCTCACCTCACTCTATATCCTCGGGCATCCTGAAGAGTGACTCTCCAGTAAAATGGTACAATCTTAGGAAAGAGATAGATGTTTTCCTCTCTGAACTCCCACACGACCAAGAGCTAATGAAAGTGCATTGTCCTTGCCATCACTGACCCAAGTAATGAGCCTCCCAAGAGTTTTTATACCACGAAATTTTTTGGTCCAAGGGAGGAAGCTCAGCTTTCTGCCCCACTGGCTAGGTGTGAAGCCTGCTGGGCAGGTGCTAAAATCCTACCCCAGAGTTTTGGGACACCAGGAACCCAATCATCCTGGCCCTAGTTCGGCCCATTTTTTGCATAAGAAGTCATTGTCAATTATCTAAAACAGGTTCCTTCTAATAACATTCTTGATTCTAATTAAATTGGGCACATAAATGACTCTGCCTAGACCATAAGCAGAACTGCAATTTGAATCCAGAGTATGGATTATCATCACAAATACCCCAAAGGAGTTATTAATTATTAACTATTAAGTAGGTCCCTTTCCTCCCATTCACAGGAATTGTGACTATGGGGAACTAGACAGATTTAAATGATACGTTTCCTGTTAGAATTCTTACAAGGTGCTAAGTAAGTGGAAGTGAGGAGACAGTGGTTAAATCTAGTTTAGCATTGATTTAATCCTACAACAAATAATGGTTTCCTACTGATAGAATGATTGATGTATACCTGTGTGTGGGCTATGTAAGGGGAGTTATCAGGCCAGAAAGGACAAGCCCACTAGAAGCCTCAGAGCCCTGCAGCCAGGATCCAGTCATGAGATTCAGTCAGAGAAGGCAGCTGTTTTGGAACCAAAGGACGTGAAGGCCTCTAAGAAAAAAACTAGCTAGCCCCAAGTGAAGGAGATGCTAATTTCATTGAGACAGTAATAAGGATTTGGACTTAGCCCTGGCTGCATTTGGGGGATTAATAACTGGAAACTAAGGCTGCCTCCAAAGCTCCCCTCAAGAAAGACCAGCCCAGAGAAGATTAAAGGAGAACATTACAGTTTCCTAAAGGTGTTTCCTGAAATCCTGAGTTCTTATCAATCCTACAAAATTTTGTGTATATCCAGAATCTAAGAGAGCAATGGACAGGCAGTCTTTCGTAGATATTCTGTGTGTGATTAAGTATTATTCATTGTATTTATGGATCCTGTCCTTAGCATACCACTCTATTCATGTTCTTCTGTTTCTCTGAAGAGGAGCCTCATTATTCATTCCTTGAGCACATCTATATAGTTGATATGAATATGGCACTCTGAAAGCCAGAGGCTCTGCTGAGCAGTGGGATCACGGTATTTATCAATGCTAACTGGTGATTAAAATGAATATAGGAGCAACAGCAAAATCACAAACCAAGGAGATTTATTTGAGGAGTAAAATTACTAGGTTATGTAAATCGCAAATTTTAAGGAAAAAATTGCTAGGAAAGCCTTCGCCACCCCTTTAGCTGCTACAAACATAGTAAAGTCTCATTTCAGCTTCCTTTTTACTTCTCTGCCCCATCACTTTCTTTGCTCCACTGCCTTTTCATGGCGTTCTTCACATCGGCATTCCTCAGAGTGTGACCAGGGTCTAAATATAATATGATGGTATAGAACATAGCTACCATTTTATCTCCGTGAAGGCTTGAAGGTCGCAAATAGATGAAGATGGTGCAAAGAACAAAATGACCACAATGACATGGGAAGTATTGGTGGAGAGGGCCTTTCCTCCGTGGAACCGGTCTGAGGGTAACAGATGACGGCATAGGAGCCCACAAGAATGACGAAACAGCTCAAGGATATCATCCCCTGTGGCTATTGGTTACCACAATGACGCCCACCACATAAGTGTTCGTGCAGGCCAGTTTAAGAGAGGATGGGATCGTCACAAAAATAATGGTCGTGATCAGAGATTGCACCACAGAAGGGCAAGTCAGAGACGTAGAGAAGAGTCTGGATGATAGAATGCATGAAGCTCCCCCACCCAAGAACTCACCACTGGGTCATGGTACAGACCTTGTGGTCCATAATGGTTGTGTAGTGCAGGGGCTTAAGGAGCGTCATGGCTGCTCTTGTCATAGGCCATCACTGTGAGGATGAAGATCTCAGTGCAGCCAAAGAAATGGACCCCAAAGAGCTGAGCCATGCAACCTACAAAGGAGATGGTCTTGATCTTGGCTTGGAAATCTACAATCAGCTTTGGAGCAGTGACAGAAGAGTAGCAAATGTCAACAAAAGATAAGAAACTGAGGGAAAAATATGGGAGAATTTGATTTGTTGCTCTGATCAAGCCCACGATAAGGAAGCCTAAGATGATGATGCGGCTAAAGTAAGAATAGTAAGAAGCATAATTGCTGCACCTCCTTGTTCTGGGACAGACCTGTCAGAATAAATTCTGTGACATTACTTTCCATGAGATCTTGACAGTTTCCAAGTGAGCAAAACCGTGTAAATTTACCTGAGGGTACAAGGAAATAAGAACGTCATTAGTTGTGGGTCACATGTGAACTTTTACTAACTTTTACCAAACACACGCCTTGAACAGTCCGACTATTCACTGAGAGTGAGGGGGAAGGATGAAATGATCAAAGTTCCAGATAGTTTATATATGAAAGCAAGCATAGATGTAGATGGATCTTGAAAACCCTCTCTAGAGGCCCTTGAGGCAAATACTTGATTTCCAGATAGAAGCTTAAGACGAGCCGCGACTTGCTCAAGATCACGTAGGAGTTCAGTGACAAAGTTGCATCCTAGTTCTTTCCCTCTGGAAAATTGTCATTGTGGAAACTACCCCCCCACCCCAAAAAAACTATGATTTAGTAGAACATATCTGAGACCAGATGGGTTAAATGAGTACCAGAGGTCATACATGAAAGAAATGATTATTTAATCTTATATTAATAGCCATAGTTTACGTGTCATATTAATAATCAATTATTAAATTAGGATTGCTTTTCCTCCTATTCCTCATTCAGAGACCCGCCTCATATTATTCAACCAGTCAGGAAGGACATGGCTGATAGATGAGATTGCCCAAACTTTTGATACACACATGTTTAATCTACCTAGAAGACCTGTAAACAGAATTTAGTCTGGATAAGTCTTTGTCCTTTGGAATAAGCCTTATGCTTGACTTTTAGGGTGACCAACTTATGAAGGAAACCAACCAGAATAGTCTAAACAGAGATGGCTCCTTTGGCCAGATTGCTGAGGTGGCTGACACTTTCATAACCGTTATCTTCTCAGCCGAGGAGCCGAAGACTATCAGCCCACCTCCTCATTATTGACATGTGCCCACCCCTGCTTCTGTGTCCACCAACAGGCAATCTCACCTGCTGCTGTATTGCCATTTGGTCTCTACCAGCCCCTATTCGCTGAAAGAAACCATTGACTATCAATTTATTGATTGTTGATTATAATTAATAGATTGATTTATCTAGACATTCTGTCCTCAAGATTATCCATCACACATATTAGGTCTTCCTGAATCCAAAATACACCTCTTTTAAAATTACAAAAACCTAACCATCTGATTACCCTTTGCTGCAGAAATAATACATAGTGTTAGAGAAAATACTAGGTAATTAAGAGACCAGCTGAAACGGTATCAGTAAGAGCAAGACGCTCAGTGGTGCCTTTGAACTCCTCAGTGATACATTTTGGTATCACAGAAAGTGGACTTAAACCAAGTCATGTGGGCATGAATTTAGCCCCAAGGCACTGGGGTGACTTGATGTTTCATCTGTAAATGAAATAGTGGGGTACAGCAGATTCCTCTCAAAGTCCTCTTCCATTTGACATTCGGTGAAATTTAGCTCACCCATACTTTGCAGAGCTATTAGCAATGCAGGTGGGAAGCAGTTTCCATGGAAGCAAATCCACCCAAGTGGAGCTGATGCTTTCCATCCACTGAACTTTCTCACCCCTTAGGTTGACTCACCGATTTCTTCATCTCGTCACTGCCCAGTACAGACTAATCCTCCATAAATGGATCTGATCAACAAATGCTCAAAAATATTAAAGCGTGATGGTGACTTGTAATACAGACCAGAACATCAGGAGGTGAAGAACCACAACATAAACATAAACACAGAGAAAGAAGCAAGCATGAGAAGAGAAACCTCGATAAGTGAAATCCCACTCACTCTGAATCACCTTGATTTAGATGTACTGATCTCTAGACCTGGAGTGACCAACCCATTTAAGAAATGGCATCTAAATACAAAGAGACAAAAGAACTCTACCATGTGTGGCAGGCAGTGAGCAGTGGATAGGTTACCCAAAAGATCAGGAAGACCAAATATGGCCTCAGATACTGAAGGCTGGTGACCCTGGGCAAGTCATCAGAATCTGTTTGCCTCAATTTCCTCATGTGTAAAATGAGCTGAGAAATGGCAAACCACCCATGCCTTGCCAAGAAATTCCAAATGGGTCATGAAGAGCTGTGTACATTGAAAAATGCCTGAACAACATTAACAAACTATACTAGAGCATATATCCTAATAGGTAGAGACAATATGTACTTAAACTGGTAGCATATGTGTATATATAGAAAGCACCTGAAAGAGAGAGAAAGGTCAGTGGCAGGCTGGGCTCCGGGAAGGTGGGTGCCAGTGGGTGTGATGGCTGAGTGCTGTTAACTGAGGAAATTGAGTCTGCATAGTCAGTCATGAGTCTGACAATGCTACTTACGTAGCACTGCACGTACCAGGCAATGCCTTTGAAAAACTATTATGTAAATATACACATATAAAAATAAATAATATTAATATAAATTAATGATTGTAACAGGATATTATGACATAAGTATGTACATTAGCCAAATATACAAAATTAAATTACATACTGTTATTATTAGAATTAATTATATAATACGTATTTGGAAGCATTATATAACAAATCATTATTATTGCAGTTATATAGAACTAAGAAGGTTAGAAACAAAGAGGTACCTGTGAACTGGAAAAGGATGAATGTAACTTTGTGCATAGAAAGATGAATTGGAAAGTAATCAGAAACCATGAATTCACTAGGTGAATTGATCTCCAATCTGAAATAATTCCAAAGATAGGGGTTTTTGATATGTACTTGAAAGGAAAAGCAACGCTAAACGCCAGAATGAATTTCAGAGACACAGATTATACCAGATTGATTCTTTCCTTTTTATAACAGGGTTACTGTGATCAATGTCAGCCAGGAAGATGTAAAACAGATGTATTTAGATTTTAAAGCATTTTAAAAATTTTGAGGTAGATTAAAAGAGAATAGATATTGGTTGATGATCATAATTAGCCAGGCTCAGAAATTATATTTGAATGGCCTGATTCAAAAGATAACCTATGAGCTTTCCCTCCACCCTTCCCTTTCCTCACTTCCCCTGTCACTGCATTCCTAGTACCCGAGGGCCTGCAAATCCCAGCTATTCATGCCCACTTTTGCTCTCCTTTACCTCCATAGTCAGTTTTCACATTCTGTCATTTCATTTTTTATTTTAATTTTGAAGTAGAAACAAGCATTTATTAACAGGAAGCAAAAGATGAGTGTAGATGAAAACTACAAAATCTTTATGTACAATTTGTTGGTTCCTTTTAATATGGGTCAGTATGTAATTTTTTCCTTTTTCTTCCCTCTCCCACACCTGCCTAGAGAGATGCTACCATTAGTCACAAATGTGTTTTTACCTGCTTAGGACCATTTTATATACTTTTTATTTATTAGTTCTTTTTCTAGGTGAAGATAGTGTCATCCTTCACAGGTTCTTTGTAGTTTGGGTATATATAATAGTGATTTAGTCACTCCAAGTTTTCTTAAAACAATGTTGCTATTAACTATACTTATATATTATATATATTATTTTCTCTTTCCCATTTTGCCTTCATTATTTCATATCAACTCATCCATGTCTTCCAGAAATCCACAAACTCATCATTTCCTCACAGCTCAGCAGCATATTCCTGTCACAAGCATATCTCACAACTTTGTTCAGCCATTGTCCACCTGACGGCATCCCTACAATGTTCACTTTTTGCCACTACAAAGAGAGTTGGCAAACATTTTTAAACATCTAGGTTCTTTTCTTTCCATAAAATCTTTCCTATGTTCCTGCTTCTCACCTCTGACACTGCAATACCAGCCCCGCGAGGCAGGACCTCCGGTCTGACCTCCAGCCTTCTCTCTCCCACTCTAACCCACCCTCACCAGCTATCAAACTGATCTTAAGGCAAAGATTTGGCTATATCCTACTACTATCACTGGGATCAAATATAAAATCCTCTGTTTTTAAAAGCCCTCGTAATCTGCCCCATTTTGCCTCTTCTAGCCACCTTCCTTGATCTTATGCCTCAAGAGCATACTCTTTGATCAAGGGACACTAGTCCCCTTCTTCTTTCATGTGACACTCATCTCCTATTGGATTATGTTCACTGGCTGTCCCCCATGCCTAAATTTCCCATGTCATCTCACCTCCTAGTTTTCTACCAGCCAAGGTCAGAAGTTTTCTGTCAGAGATATTGGAGTGGTTTGCCATTTCTCCAGCTCATTTTATAGATGAGGTAAAACTGAGGGCAAACAGGGGTCACAAAATCCAGATTCCAATCTTGACCTCATCCACTGTGGCACCTGAACTGGTCTCAGTCTCAGCCTCCCACTTCTCCCAGAAACTTTCCTCCATTACCTTAGTAATCTCTCCCCCAAGATCGCCCAATTCTTCCTGATAAAGCCATTTGCATATATTTGCTTATACGTTTTCTCTTCCTCATTGTAACTTTCTTGAAAACAGACTTGTTTTTGCCTTTATTTTTATGCCTAATGCTTAGTACAATGCAGGAGGATACATAGTAGGTGCTTAATTGATATTAATGTTGTGACTGACCTGACCCAAAAAGCCACCACTAATGAAACAACGTCAACTTGAAGAGAAGTCTCTAATGAAATCAATACCTTTAACCAGGACTATTTAAACATCTTTAGCAATTCAATACAGTCAGATAGCATGCTTAATATGAGCAAGATGGAAAATGTGTCATATTACAGTCTAGATCTGTAAAACAAGCTAAACCAATGGATAGAATCAAATAAGATTAAATTTAATGTATATTTTTTTATAAAATTCCACATCAGCGTTCAAAAAAAAATTTAAAAAAAATATTATTCCATAGTATTAAAACCTTAACTACATTATTATATTTCTAATATAGATTAGTTAATTAAAACTTTCTGAATAAATAAAAGTAGCATAACCAAGAATAGAAGGAATGCAGAAAATT
>NC_045432.1:300000-397971 GCF_902635505.1 Sarcophilus harrisii
CTACATTCCTTTGTTAATTCTTTACAGTTTAGCTTCCCAACTTCCTGATTGCACCAAAACTGCTCTCCCCAATGTTACCGATGGTCTCTCAGTTGCTAAAGCTAATCAATGGCCTTTAACAGCTGTTTTCTGTGACCTCTCTGCAGCCTCTGACACTGTGGATCCATCCTTAGCACATGGTTCTCTGTAATGTTCTCTTCTCTAAAATATAATGGTTCTCTGTGAGCAGGTTTCTTGGGAGGCTTCTGGAGGCAGCCTTCGTTTCAGTTCAGAATAATAATCACCTCAAATGCAGCCAGGAGTTAAAGTCCAGCTCCTTTATTTTCTCCTTCAAAATAGCCCAGTTAGCTTCCTTAGAGGCCTGTCTCTTTCCTTGGTTCCTGCTGTTAGTCCTTTGCCTCTGCCACCTTCTGCCTCTCCTCCTCCGAATGTCTCCAGTCAGCACAAAGGTGGAAAATGGAATGAATCTGTCTTGCCTCCTCTAGTGGGCTTGTCCTTCTGACTTGTGAATCTCCCTGAGCTTCCAGTGGGCTTGTTTTTATATGCTCGTTTAGAGGTGTGAACTCTTAAAAGTGTGAAAGGTGTGAACTCTTGCAGAACTCTAACAAGTACTAAGCACATCAGGGAACCAGAGAACTGCTAAGCACCATGCTAAAATTTGACAACCGACTTAGCACCTTGTAAGAATCCTAACAGTTCTCAACAAATGTTGATTCACCCTCTTCTTCTCACTTTCTTCTCTCTAGGATTTTTTGGGGCATGATTCTCTCCCAGTTCTCGATTGCTATCCAACTGCTTCTTCTCAGGCTCCTTTGCCAGATCTTCTTCAGATCAGGTCTTCTAACCATAGGTGTCCTGTATGGCTCTCTCCTGGGTCCTCTTCCCCTTCTCCATTACTTAGTGGTCTCACCAGGTTTTATGGATTTAACTACCATCTCTATTCTGATGATTTCAAATCTACCTATCCTCCCCTAACTGCTGACCTCCAATCTCATAATTTCAACTGTATTTCAGACATCTCAAACTCGATGTCCAGGAGACAGCTCAAATTCAAGATGTTCAAACCAGAATTTGTTACCTTTCCCAAGCCCATCCATTTCCCTCTTACCGTCAAGAGCAATATCATCCTCCTGGTCCCTTGGGCTCACCACGTAGGAGTCATGCTGATTCTTCACTATTTCTCACTGCCAGCCTCCCACATCCAAACTGTTGCCCAAGGCTGTTGACCTTACCTTTGCAGCATCTCTAACATACCCGCTTCTCTCCTTTGACACTGATGAGGTATGGATCGTGGCAGGAATACGGGTTGGTCTCCTAGTTCTCCAAAACACCAAGTTAGGGCGGGTTCACAAAAGGCTGTGATAAGAAAAGGCACTTTATTAAAGAGAGAAAGACACTAAGATGTTCTCTTAGTGGGCAATGTCAAAGAATTGCAAAGAGACATTTTCTCAGGGCTTACTTATATACAGAAACAAAACAATTTGGGCTTTGCATCCGAAAGGAACATTCCCAGGGAATGTAGGTTTTGCAGCCAAAAGGTGCATATTGTGTGGGAAGAGAGTCTTTCCCAGGGAAGGTGCATATGGGAAGAGAATCTTTCCCAGGGAATGCAGATGCTCTTCTGGACGAGGCTGTATTGTCCTCATCATCACTGCCATCTTCCTCTTGTGAGTCTTGCATATCACCTCATACCCGGACCATCGCAATAACCTGTTGGTGAGCCTGTCTGCTTCAGATCTTTCCTCCTTTCAGTCCACTCTCTCTCTCTTTTTTTTTATATATATATATTTTTATTTAATAGCCTTTTATTTACAGGATATATGCATGGGTAACTTTACAGCATTAACAACTGCCAAACCTCTTGTTCCAATTTTTCACCTCTTACCCCCCCCACCCCTTCCCCTAGATCGCAGGATGACCAGTAGATGTTAAATATATTAAAATATAAATTAGATACACAATAAGTATACATGACCAAAACGTTATTTTGCTGTACAAAAAGAATCAGCTTTCAGTCCACTCTCCATTCAGCCACCAAAGTGATTTTCCTAAAATAAAGGTTTGATCATTTCACTCCCCTGCTTGTTGTTTGTCCTTCGTTCTTGAACGTGACATCGTGGAGGTGCATGACATGCAAGTGAATGGGATTGAAATGAGGGAGATCTGGGCAGGGGCAGGGGTTGCCTCCCTTTTCCCTCCAGAGCCACCTGGTCCAGTGGCAACAAAATACTCTTATTCCAACTCCTGCCTTCCCTCCAACTTGTGCATACAGTTTTAGATCTAGTGAGCCCACCCTGGCTTCCTAGCTGTTCCACCTCTTGGCTCTGGGCATTTTTGCCGTTTGTCCCCTGTTCTTGGGATCACTTCCTTCCTTGGCTCCAGCCACTAATCTCCTTTGACTTTCTTCAAATCCCAACTAAATCCCATCTTCTACAAAATACCTTTTCCACCACCTGTTAAAGGTAGTGCTTTCTTGCACTATCTCATTTTCATCTTCTATACAGCTTGTTTGGACACTTTTCTCTTTGTCTTCTTCATTAGATTGCAAGTTACTGGAGGGCAGGGCCTTTCTTTTGCTTCTTTTTGTATCCTGAGGCTTAGCACCGAGCCTAGCACACAGTAGGTGCTTAATAAATATTCATTGATTGACTCCCTGAATGGAGGAAAGATATATACCTCTTCACAACTGTACACACTGAGGTGGTTCTAGGGAGAAGGGATTTTGACTATTTGGGCAGAGTTTATTGTGATTGTCCCTTTGAAAGCAGTATTTCTTTGTAAAATTTTACTGGCCAAATAGGACTTGATGTGGAGTACCTTCCCTCCCCCCCCCCGCACTTGGAGGAATACAATGGAGCCAATGGCAGGGGGCCTAGACATCTCCCTTCAAGGGTCCCAGAAAATTCTATGGGTGGGTTACAATCTAAGTCCCATAGTAGTGGGGGCCAGAGTGGTTAGTTTTACGTTGCCTATAGAGTACTTTTATTTTTTTTTTTTTAAATAGTGTTAAAACATAGTGGATGTTCATTGATTAGGGAAAGGTTAAAATCAATTGTGCCACAGGAATTTAATGGAATATTGGAATATTATGAATATTCCATGAACATGAACCGCAGAAGGAATTAGGAGAGAGAGCCAAGAAAACAATATGCACAGTGACTACGACACTACAAATGGAGAGAAGACCGCAGAAGAAAATAAATCTTGCAAAATTACAGTAAACAAACAAGGCTGTAAAGAAGGGCGAGACACCCTTATCCTGTGCCTTTGTAGGGGTGGAAGATCCATAGATGGGGCCTATCGTGTACATATTCTGGTTTTTCGATTATTTGATTGTTTTTGCGGTTTTTTTTTTTTTTAATTCGAAAAATGTTATTTGTGCTACGAAATGGCTTGGGGGGAGGGGGAATGCTGGGGGGAAATCTGTATGTTAAAGAAAAAAAAGACTAATAAAAATTCTCAAAAACAAAAACAGAGAATGGGAAGGTAGGAAAGGGGCAGGTTGTGGATGGCTTTCAAACCCAGGCTGAAGGGATTCTTTTTGAGCCGAGACACCAGAGGAAGCAGTTGCCATTTAATCGAGTTGGGGGATGGGGGTGACGATGACTTGGTGAGATCTGCGCTTTGGTGGGGGGGGGGGGGGGGGGGAGACGAGGCAGGAGAACCAATCGGAAGGCTACTGCAGCAGTCTAGGCTGGAAGGGTTGGGGGATCTGCACCAAGAGTGGGGGCTATGTAAATAGGGGGAAGGAGGTGTGTGTGACGGGCGCTGCCATGGTAGAAACGCTAAGCCTAAGCCAGCCATTGGACGAAACTCGCCGCACCGTGGGGACGAAATAGCTCTAGGCGGGTTGGGGCCGCTGCCGGGCGGGGGGGGGGTAGCCAGAGAACCAAGATGGCGGCGGGGGACGGGTGAGCCGCAGTCCGAGTGGGCGGGTGACGTCACGGCCTGGAGGCTCCGCCCCCACGCTCTCCGCCTCTCTCAGCCTGGCACGTCAGCTCAAAGCAGCGGCGGCGGGGGCGGCGGCGGAGGAAACGGTCACTGCGCGCTTGGGGACGCCACAGAGGCGGCGGCGGCAGCGACGACGGCGGCAGCAAGAACCGAGAGCTATTGTCAGGCCTGCTAGCGCGAACGGCCCGAAATACGCAGAGGCCCCGGGAGGAGGCGGCGGCGGCGGCGGCGGCCTACACCGTGACCTAAGGCTCGGCCCCGGCTCGGCTCAGCTCGGTCCGGCCCGGAAGCTCGCGTCCGTGGGTAAGACCCATCTTCCCGAAGCCTTTCTCCGGCAATCGCCCCCCCCCCACCGCCACCATTTCCGCCACCATTCCCGCCCCGCTGCCCCCCCCTGCGTGCAGGATGACGAGCAGCATAGTCGGGGGCAAATACGAGCTGCTGCGGAAGGTCGGGGCCGGCTCGTTCGGCGACATCTACCTGGCCATCAACATCACCAACGGCGAGGAGGTGGCCGTGAAGCTGGAGTCGCAGAAAGCCAAGCACCCCCAGCTGCTTGGACCTCCTGGGGCCCAGCCTGGAGGACCTGTTCAATTTCTGCTCGCGCAGGTGCGCTGGTACGGCCAGGAGAAGGACTACAACGTCCTCGTCATGGACCTCCTGGGGCCCAGCCTGGAGGACCTGTTCAATTTCTGCTCGCGCAGGTTCACCATGAAAACCGTGCTGATGCTGGCCGACCAGATGATCAGCAGGATCGAGTACGTGCACACCAAGAACTTTATCCACCGGGACATCAAGCCTGACAATTTCCTGATGGGCATCGGGGCTCACTGCAACAAGCTCTTTCTCATTGACTTTGGACTGGCCAAAAAGTACCGAGACAACCGCACCAGGCAGCACATCCCTTACAGGGAGGATAAAAACCTCACGGGCACCGCCAGGTATGCCAGCATCAATGCACACCTCGGCATTGAGCAGAGCCGTCGAGATGACATGGAGTCCCTGGGCTACGTGCTGATGTATTTTAACAAGAGCAGCCTGCCCTGGCAAGGACTGAAGGCTGCCACCAAGAAGCAGAAGTACGAGAAGATCAGCGAGAAGAAGATGTCCACCCCCGTGGAAGTCCTCTGCCAGGGCTTTCCTGCAGAATTTGCCATGTATCTCAACTACTGCCGTGGCCTGCGCTTTGAAGAGGCGCCTGATTACATGTACCTGAGGCAGCTGTTTCGCATTCTTTTCAGGACTCTGAACCACCAGTACGACTACACTTTCGATTGGACAATGTTAAAGCAGAAAATGACCTAAAAGGCGGGCCCCTCTAGTGGGGAGGGTGGGCAGACCCCCGGGCCCTCCAGGTTTCCAGGCATGGAGAGAAACATCCGAAGTAGAGCAGATCAGAGCAGATCTTGTTACTCCCAAATGTAGACATTTTAGTTCACGTGTACACTTCTAGTGGTGGTGAACAACCATTTCTTTGGTGTGAAGAATTTAATTTCAGTATAAACTGGCTGTGGTTAACACTAGCCCAGTGTTCAGAGTTGTAGCTGCTGTGTTTGTGATTGTTAACTGACATAGTGAAACATGATGTTCAGTTTTCTATTGCGTTTTCAAGGGAAACGTTAACTACATGGTTGACACACAAGCGGTAGAGATAAATTGTGCATATGCCAATTTTCTGTTACCTTTTCTTTTGTTCCAATTGTAATCCTAAATTTGTGCTTTGAGATCTTGTTTCAAAAGAATGGCATGAACAGTTTTCAACCATGGTTGTGGTCATTGTAAATGCTACAATTGTACACTCGTGGAGTTTTGTTTTTTCCTCCCTGGAGTTTAAATGTTGTACACTTAAATAAACATTCTTAAATCTGTTGGCTTCTGTGTGCAAGGCAGCTGACAAGGTAGCAACCAAAGATTCCAGTTTTTAAGCATATGAAAGACTCTGCCTGCTTAATGTGCTAGAAATAACATCATCTAAGTGAAAACTTAAGAAAATCGTAGTGACTACTAGATTATCTGTAGTGCTCTGCATTAACTCTATAATGTTCTTGATATTTAAAAAAATAGCCTATTTGTCACAGACGTTTTGTTAACATCTTATGAACCTGTATGTGTTACTTCTATAAATGTAATCAGTGTAAACATCTATATGATCTGGAATTTCATGTTTATGTTGAAATGAGAGTTGTTTTGTTTACAAGTTCATTAAAAACTAAAAATTGACTCTGTTTAAAAAAACAAATTGGCCACGTGTGGTGAATACAAGTGAAGGGCCAGAGGGTGGTGAATCTGGACTGAGGAGCCGCAAACCTGGGTTATTGGGAAAACAGTAGTACCTTGGACAGTGCTTGGCTGTGGAGAAGGGGAAGGGAGGGGGAGGGAGAGGGAAAGAAGGGGAAGGAAGAAGATGAAACATAAATAGACACTGGTAACTGGGAGCAGAGGGAAGATTGGGCCCCTCCTGTAGGTAATTCTTGGCCTACAGCAAACCAAATAATTTGACAGAACTTGCCTTAAAGACAAGATGTGACTAATTTTGAATAGGCTTCCCTAGTGTGGTTCAGAAAGCAATGTGCTTTCTGGAAATACCATTAAATGTTCCCTACTGTCCCCTACGAATTCGACTATTTCCCAACTATGTCCTCAGATATGATTTTCAGGTTATGCAGTGTCTGCTGTATTTGATTACCTATGCCGAATTAAGCCAAAAATATAGGAAAATATGCTTAATACAGTCATTAACCAGAGGAAGAACATTGTCTCCCAAACCAAGGTTTCTGCTAGGTGGTAACTAATTCATAAATCAAATGCAACATTCAGATTAACTTCCTCTTCTTGTTTTCACAAATATATCTTATTTGAGGTATCAAATACAACTACTTTATAATCTTTTTTCCCCAAATCCTAATATGAGAAATTTAAAAGCATCACTAACAAAATAATCTCATAAACCCATCATTATTTATTTTTAATCCAAATGGATACATTAAGGAAAAACATTGCATGCATATTTTGACATTCAGAAACCAAGCTAGAAGAGCTATCACTTTAATCCCAGCCACAAAAGGATAGCACCAATGACCATTCAGAGATCAAATGTGCCAGGAAGTATTATTCCTGATTATCAAAACCAATAGGAAAAACCTGATTCTCAGGCCTAAAGTTTGCTCCTTGGTTTCAAATATTTTCCAAATCTACAAGGATTGATATTCTTTAGAATCAGAATTTTCAGGATTAGCAAAATCCTTAGATAATCTCACTTATCAGTTTATAGCAGAAGAGTTTCTTTAGAGAGTCTCTTTTCAGTAAGCATTTTCTAAAGGAATTTCCTGCTACAAATTCCTTCTCACCACTATAAGATCTTCCATGAGATTGCCCTTTTGACCTATAAATTCTAGAAAAATTCTGGGCTCAGTGTGTGCTTTGGCAAGAGATGGGGATTGTTTTCCCTAAGGAAGTAAGGCACCCTGAATTTCTAATTGCAGCATTTCTCCAAGAGGAGATGATAGTTCTACAGGCAGGTCAGCTCCTCTCTATCTTGCTATTCTGAGTTTGAGGGTGTCTTTCTTAGATTTCTGTGCAATATTTACAACCTCAGGGTTCCTTTGCCCTTTACTATTTTTTGTTTTATTTTCACTTCCTGGAGATTCCCATTGCTGACAAAAATAAGGACTCCAACCTCCTGCTAGGTCACACAAACAAGATGGCATACCAGACGCTCAGTCCTCAGACCTCTCCCATACAAAAATTCTGCACCCCAAAATAAAGCAGTTTCTTTGTTTTAGAACACCTGCAATCCAAAGGAAGCTTCAAAAACAAACAAACAAACAAACAAACCAAAAACCCGTAAGAATGGATGCTTAGTAACCCCAAGTTCACTCTGCACTCTTCCCCTACCTCCCATGCTACCTACTGGCAGGGAGGCCGAGCTCCTCCCTCCCTCTTCCCAGTGCCAGAGACCCTGGCTCCAAACTCCACAGTTTGGACCTCAACGGCCAGATCAGCCACAGCCTTTAGGAGCAAAACCCTGAAAATACCAGGCAATGTTCTGAAGAGCCCATGCCAGAGAAAACAGACTGAACTGCTGGTGCTGGGCCAGGGAACTAAGGAAAAAAGGGAGTGGGGCAGGACTCTCTCTCTCTCTCTCTCTCTCTCTCTCTCTCTCTCTCTCTCTCTCTCTCTCTCTCTCTTCTGTCTCTCATCTGTGTGCATGCGTGCGTGCGTGCGTGCGTGTGTGTGTGTGTGTGTGTGCCATTCCCATCCCCCCAGCACCACTCCACCCAGACTGAGGAAAGAGCACAACATCCAGCTAGGGCAATTCTGACCACCCCAAAATCACCTGAAGTAGAGACAAATGGTCAATTGCTCAGCGTAGGAAGAAGCTGAGACCCATTTGAAAGCCAGCTTGCAAGAATCCACAATCAGGAATTAGGAAGAAGTGATAAGGAAATGGAGGTGTGTGGAGGAGATAAGACTAAAAGCACCAAAGATTTCAAGAAGAAATCTCAAAGACCTTTACACACACACACACACACACACACACACACACACACCAACAAGTTAGTCATTAACAACTAAAATGAAATAAATGATTTTTATTTTTGATTTATTTTAAAGTTTGATTATAGGATTAAGCTCCCTTCTTTAGGAAGAGCTAGCCCTAAACTAAACCAATCAATAAGGGGAAAGGGTCTGTTTTTTTTTTTTAATTTTGGAAAAAAAACTTTTATTAGAAATTTTAAGAGAAAAAAGTTTTTTTAGGAAAAAAGCCTAAGAAATAAAACAGACATTTCATTTTTCTTTTAAAATTATTTTTATATGATTTAGCAGAAAGCTTAGAAGTAGAATTCTCCATTAGGGATTAGTTTTAAATAAATTTAAATTAAAAAAAGAGAATATAGGAAGCAAAACTTTGTTAAATTGTCTCTTTAAAATATTTTATATATATATATATATATACACACATATGTATGGATATATTCTGCATGCATGTATGTATATATGTATATACAAAGTGCCCTTTAAATGGATGAATCCAATTGGCAAATTAGGCCAAAACAATTTGACATTGTTACTAATTTACATTTGAAGATAATTAAAACTCAACATAAACAGTAGACAGCAAGACCCCAGCCACAAGACTGTCATATGTTATGTACTTAATAGAGAAACAGGCAAAATTTTAACTCAAAATCTCCTAGAGAAAACTTAAAAGTTCAAGTCTGATTTAATGCTATTTGTATTCATTTTGTGAATGATAAAGAACTAAATTTAGAATAGTGGGTTCCTTCTTTAGACAAAAGGGACTTTATACACTTACAAATCTTTAAGAGAATGGGAAATCTGTGCTTATTTTCTGTTTTGTGCTAATCCATGCTGGCAGGTGCTTCAAGCCTTTGTTTTCTTCTGTACTTTTTCCTGTAGTCTAATAACTGGGGTGGGGGAGAGATAGTTATTGCCACTAGTAATTATAAATAAAAAATTGATTAAGTTGGGTTAGGGTTAAAATTTTGAAGCTACATTGTTATTGTGGTACATTAGAAAATATGATTAGTTTATACATACAAGGGATAATAATAATACTAGCATCTGCCTCCCAGTGTTGTTGGAGGAATTAAATGATTTTAAAGTGCTTAATATAACGAGTAATGTGTAAATGTTGACTTTTGTTATTGAGTTTTGGAGTAAATAACACATCAAAGATAATGACATGGAAGTTTTCTAAGAAGGATAACTTAAGATTTAAGTTCTGATCGAATAGATGGAATTTGACTTGAGAAGAATTTGGGAAAATTTGTGTTTTATGTTTAAAAACAAAATGACAACAAAAACTTATGATATTTTTAGATTTCTAGTTTTCTTATATAGTGAAATTTGGAGATATATTAGACATGACTAGAAATGTAAATTCTCTTTACTTAGGAAAATATACTTTTAAATACAATTTTCTGAGATACTGTGAAATGCTGTTAGAGAGATCTCCTTCTCTAGTGAGTTATTAAAGTAAATGTGATAACAGTCTTTGAGAGAAATGGTAATAATGAAGTGCCTTTTGCATTAAATTCTTATGATTTAATAGGAGGTTTGAGAATTCCTCTCCCAACCAGAATTGTGATATGATCTGTAACTGTACTTGGGTAAAGTTGCTTTGAAATAGACGAAATTGATGTCATATGACTAAAGTAAGCATCTTTCCAATTGAACTAAATTTATGTAGCAAAATTGTTTAAAAATACAATTACGACATATTCAATAAGTTAGCCCACTAAAGGAAAAGATTTTAATTTTGATGTTTACAACTGCTTTATAATGTAAGTTAGCAAGTAATTTAATAACTGAGAAATCAAAAACTAAACATTTTAAAGTACTACCAAAACAGGTCTCTGAAATTCTTTCCAGTAAACAAGAACTAGAGAAAACCTGGCATGTGGTAAATACTATATAAATGAACTATTATTACATTTTTATTTGATCCTGATTACTCCAGACTAGATATCTCTGCTGGGTTTTAAATGCTATTGGATGTGATTAACAAAACGCTAAAGGAGATATGGATAGATGATTTTCTCTGTAACATAATTTTAAAATGCATCCCACTGAATTATCGTCATCTGATTAGTTTTGTTTCATGTTTTAAATACTTGATATTCAGCATTCAAAATTTTCTTTTTAAAAAAAGTTGTTAGGTCATATATGTATAATATAGAATGTGACAAATAGATTTGAAAGCTGTTAATAGTTAATGAGGTATTTTGTTTTAAATTAAGAAAATAATAAAACTAATAGTAAATTACTTACTTTTGGGAGAAAAGCATAGTAGTTCTTTGTGAGGTTCCTAAGAACCACTCTTGTTTACAGTGTTGTAAAATTCTAGTGCTACTGTTTAAGGAGCTACAGTCTCTCCCCACTAAAAGAGGAAGTTTGTGTGTTAAATTTTAAATAAAAAGTTAATTTAATCTGAGATCTTTTAGATAATAAGTTAATAATGAATGTGGACTAAAGTTTCGAACCAACTATTTCCTATGTGTAAACCTGTCTTCACTGTATTCATGTAAACCTCCAGAATGTAGTCTCTGTGTTGCTTGTCTAACTTAGCCAACATTCAAGAAGCTTGAGTCTCCATCATTTCCTTTGGTAGTTGCTCCTTCAACTTATTTGGTGGGTTAAAGCTTTTTCTGGAACTTATAATGGTTTTGATATTGGCAAGTAATATTCTGAAGCCCACCTAAAGTGGCCAAATGTACTTCCCCTTCCTTTAAACTATCAATAGAGCAGACAAAAGGGGAGATTAAAACCTATCATGTATTTACTTATGTATGTTTAAGACACACACACTCATATGTGGTGAATTTTGCCTCCAACAACTATTTTGAATACATGAAAACTCTGTTAATGAACACTCTATGAATTTACACCCTGTTCTGAGATATGAGTAATGAAATTTTGCTATTTAAATCAAAATCTTGTGGGACTTTAATTTTATATATTGCTAAGTTTTGATATCAGATATGTGTCTGACTTCTCATAAGGCCACTAGTCCATTTTTAAGAAAAATATCAGCAGCTCAATGGAAATGACTTCTATGAACTCTAGCCATGGATATCTATCCCTGAGCATAGTTTTGAGGGGCAATCTTAGACCTTTTCCTACTTGGTTTATTCTGAGCCTGGCTATGACTCTCTGTCATCCAATTGCTGCCTATGACTCACAGCTGAAATCGAAAGGAAGTAATGCTACTCTGCCTTTCTCCTTCCTAGAAAATTCCATTGATCAGAAGTATAAAATGATAGCTCATTTTCCCACTGTAATACAATAAACCCTATTGGCAACTTTTGACTATATAATATAAGCTAGTATAGTACTACTGTGGTGAGGAATCCTTTTGAATTTCCATTTAAATCACAAATAAGAAGGACCAATGTATAATATTTAGTTTATTGGAGATCATACCACAATATCCTTTCATTATGTTAATAGGATAATAATATCCTCCTAAGGGGGTAATGGGAGATTATGACTAGTGAGAGGTATGACGATTTTCAAAAGTGCATTGAAAATTTTACATTTAAAAATTGCATTGCTAATTTTGAAGAAATTATTTTCCTATTTGAAGCATCTGAGAATTTTCTTTTTCTTTCTTCCTTTCCTTTTCTTTTTTCTTTTTTTCTTTTTTTGGCTGAGGCAATTGGGGTTAAGTGACTTGCCTAGGATCACACAGCTAGGAAGTGTTAAGTGTCTGAGACCAGATTTGGACTCAGGTCCTCCTGACTTCAGGGCTGGTGCTCTATCCACTGCACCAGCTAGCTGTCCTGTCTGATAATTTTAAGAGAGAGATTCATTAAACCAGGTAGGCTGAAAACAGAGAAAGAAAATTATAGACCAATCTCCCTAATGAATATTGATGCTAAAATCTTAAATAAGATATTAGCAAAAGACTACAGAAAATCATCTCCAAGATAATACACTATGATCAAGTAGGATTTATACCAGGAATGCAGGGCTGGTTCAATATTAGGAAAACTATCAATATAATTGGCCATGTCAATAACCAAATTAACAAAAACCATATGATCATCTCAATAGATGCAGAAAAAGCATTTGATAAAATCCAACATCCATTCCTATTAAAAACACTTGAGAGTATAGGAATAAATGGACTTTTCCTTAAAATAATCAGCAGCATCTATTTAAAACCATCAGTAAGCATCATATGTAATGGAGACAAACTGCAACCATTCCCAATAAGATCTGAGTGAAACAAGGTTGCCCACTATCACCGTTACTATTTAATATTGTATTAGAAACGCTAGCTATAGCAATAAGAGCTGAGAAAGAGATTAAAGGAATAAGAATAGGCAATGAGGAAGCCAAATTATCACTCTTTGCCGATGACATGATGGTATACTTAGAGAACCCCAGAATTCTGCTAAAAAGTTATTAGAAATAATCCACAACTTTAGCAAAGTTGCTGGTTATAAAATAAACCCACATAAGTCATCAGCATTCTTATATATCACTAACAAAATCCAACAGTCAGAGTTACAAAGAGAAATTCCATTTAAAGTAACTACTGATAATATAAAATATTTAGGAATCTATCTGCCAAGGGAAAATCAGAAACTTTATGAGCAAAATTACAGACCACTTTTCACACAAATTAAGTCTGATCTAACCAATTGAAAAATATTAAATGCTCTTGGATAGGGCGAGCAAATATAATAAAGATGACAATATTACCTAAACTAATCTATTTATTTAGCGCTATACCAATCAGACTCCCAAAAACAATTTTAATGACCTAGAAAAATAACAACAAAGTTCATATGGAAAAACAAAAGGTCAAGAATTTCAAGGGAATTAATGAAAAAAAATCAAATGATGGTGGCTTAGCTGTACCAGATCTAAAATTATATTATAGAGCAGCAGTTACCAAAACTATTTGGTATTGGCTAAGGAATAGATTAGTTGATCAGTGGAATAGATTAGGTTCAAGGGATAAAACAGTCAACAAATATAGCAACCTAGTCTTTGACAAACCCAAAGATCCCAGCTTTTGGGATAAGAACTTACTGTTTGATAAAAATTGCTGGGAAAATTGGAAACTAATATGGCAGAAACTAGGCATTGATCCATACTTAACGCCGTACACCAAGATAAGGTCAAAATGGGTGCATGACCTAGGCATAAAGAATGAAATTATTAATAAATTAGAGGAACATAGGATAGTTTACCTCTCAGACCTGTGGAAGGGGAAGGTTTTTATGACCAAAGCAGAACTAGAGATCATTACTGATCACAAAATAGAAAATTTCGATTATACCAAACTGAAAAGTTTTTGTACAAACAAAACTAATGCAGACAAGATTAGAAGGGAAGCAATAAACTGGGAAAATATTTTTACAGTCAAAGGTTCTGATAAAGGCCACATTTCCAAAATATATAGAGAATTAACTCTAATTTATAAAAAATCAAGCCATTCTCCAATTGAAAATGGTCAAAGGATATGAACAGACAATTCTCAGATGAAGACATTGAAACTATTTCTAGTCATATGAAAAGATGCTCCAAGTCATTATTAATCAGAGAAATGCAAATTAAGACAACTCTAAGATACCACTACACACCTGTCAGATTGGCTAAGATGACAGGAAAAAATAATGATGATTGTTGGAGGGACGTGGGAAAACTGGGACATTGATTCATTGTTGGTGGAGTTGTGAACGAATCCAACCATTTTGGAGAGTAGTTTGGAACTATGCTCAAAAAGTTATCAAACTGTGCATACCCTTTGATCCAGCAGTGTTACTACTGGGATTATATCCCAAAGAGATTATAAAGAAGGGAAAGGGACCTGTATGTGCACGAATGTTTGTGGCAGCCCTTTTGTAGTGGCTAGAAACTGGAAACTGAACGGATGTCCATCAGTTGGAGAATGGCTGAATAAATTGTGGTATATGAAAATTATGGAATATTACTGTTCTGTAAGAAATGACCAACAGGATGATTTCAGAAAGGCCTGGAGAGACTTACACGAACTGATGCTAAGTGAAATGAGCAGGACCAGGAGATCATTATATACTTCAACAACAATACTAGATGATGACCAGTCCTGATGGATCAGGCCATCCTCAGCAACAAGATCAACCAAATCATTTCTAATGGAGCAGTAATGAACTGAACTAACTATACCCAGAAAAAGAACTCTGGGAGATGACTAAAAACCATTACATTGAATTCCCAGTCCCTATATTTATGCACACATGCATTTTTGATTTCCCTCACAAGCTAATTGTACAATACTTCAGAATCTGATTCTTTTTCTACAGCAAAATAACGGCTTGGTCATGTATACTTATTGTGTATCTAATTTATATTTCAATATATTTAACATCTACTGGTCATCCTGCCATCTAGGGAGGGGGTGGGGGGGGTAAGAGGTGAAAAATTGGAACAAGAGGTTTGGCAATTGTTAATGCTGTAAAGTTACCCATGTATATATCCTGTAAATTAAAGGCTATTAAATAAAAAAAAAAAAAGAGAGAGATTCATTTTCCAATTCAGGCCCTCATGAGGTAACAATTGAAATACTCTGAAGTTGCAGGTGAATTGTGAATTCTTAATATGATGACTGTTATAGCTCTATTTTATATTGAATTTGTATTGTTTTCCTACATGCTCTTGGAACCTGAGAAACCGACTGAGAAGGAAGAAGCCTTTTCAGAATTGTCCTAAGGGATTTCCAGCCAAGATGGCAATGAGGACACACACATCTATTTAAGCTCCGTCTTTATTCACAGAATACTTTATTTCATGACAAGGCCTCAGAATTAGTGCTTGACTGAAAAAACCCACAAATAATTACCAACAGAAGATATCCTTGAAATTTGCCAGAAAAGGTCTGTTTTTGCTCCTGGGTGGGGACAACTAGATCAGGTGCAGACTGAAGGCAGGCAGTGAGAGTACGGAAGGCAGCTCACACTGAGCAGACCTGAGGGGAGTGGGGTGTGATCTCAGCCATTTATATGGGGAGAACTTTACCACAGTGTGGCTACTTTGCCCTGGCAGCAAGTCAGGAGATTAGCAGAGAAGCTATAAACACATAAGTAAAGACCATAACCCCAAAAAACTAGGGTCTCTTGGGACCTGGTCACACCCACCCACAGTATCTCTTAGAGTCTCAGAGCACAGACACAGCACAGACACAGCCCTTGCTATCCTGTGCAGCTTGTGCCTCACTGCTGCCCCCTGCAGTCTGTAAAGGAAGCTCGGTAATACCATTCACCCCCCCCCCAAAAAAAAAAGCAGACCGCATTTGCTTTTTTTGTTAGTTTGTTTTCTTTGATTCTTCTCTGACAAAATGGGCAAAAAAGTTAAAATGACTCTAACTATTGATAGCTTCTATATGGATAGAGAGCAGACTTTAAACCCAGAGGAGCCTAAAAACAGACTGTCTCCAGATGAGTCCCCAAAGCAGGTTATGATCTGGTCCTCAACACACAAGACTCTCATAGAAGAAATTTTAAAAGGCTCTCACAAGAGACCTAAGGAAAAAATGGGAAAGAGAAAGGGAAGCTTGGCAAGATGGTCTGGATAAGTCATCCCACTCATTTAAAGATAGAGTGGATAAAGAAATCAAATCCTTGAAAAACAGAATTAGTGAATTGGAAACAGAAAATAGCTCTCTAAAAAATAAAATTGGCAAAAGGGAAAAAAATTCCATAGAACAAAACAACTCACTTAAAAACTCAATTGGACAATTAGAAAAAAGATAAAAAAGTGAGTGAAAAAATAATTCATTAAAAATAAGAATTGAACAAATGCAATTGAATGACTCAAGGAGACATCAAGAATAAGTCAAGCAAAACCAAAAAGATAAACAATAGAAAAAATGTCAAATACCGTCTTGGGAAAACAACAGACCTGGAAAATAGATCTAGGAGAGAGAATCTGAGAATTATTGGACTTCCTGAAAAATATGATGAAAAAAGAGCCTGGACACTATTTTCCAGGAAATTATCAAAGAGAACTGCCCAGAAGTTATAGAAACAGAGGGTAAAATAGACATTGAAAGAATTCATCAATCACCTGCTGAAAGGGACCCTAAAATGAAAACTGCAAGAAATATTGTGGCTAAATTCCAGAACTATCAGACCAAGGAAAAAAATACTACAAGCTGCTAGTAAAAAATCATTTCAAATATAGAGGAGCCACAATAAGGATTACTCAGGATCTAGCAGTGTCCACATTAAAGGATCGAAGGGCCTGGAATCTGATATTGTGAAAGGCCAAGGAACTTGGTATGTAACCAAGAATAACTTACCCAGCCAGCATGAGCATATTTTTTCAGGGAAGAATATGGACATTCAATGAAATAAGTGAATTTCATCTATTTTTGATAATAAAAAAAAAACAGGACTAAAAAAGTTTGATCTCCAAATATAGGACTCAAGAGAAGCCTAAAAAGGTAAAAAGAAATCTTGGGAAATATATTTTTGTTATAAAGATATATAAAGAACACATGTATAATTTGTTCTAGTGTTATGATTCTTACAAGGTGCTAAGTCAGTGGAATTGATAGAGACAATGGTTGTTCAGCAGGGTACTTAACAGTTCTCTAAATGTACTTAATACTTATTAAGAGTTCCACAAAATTCACACCTTTAAGAGAGCATATGTAAGCTAGGAACCCCAACCAGGATGCACTTCAGGAAGCCCACAAGCCCACTCTCAGAGGAGGAGTCAGATTCATTCCAATTTCCACTTTTTTGCTGGCTGGAGGCATTCAGAGGGAGCTAGAGGCAGAAGCTGGCAGAGGCAAAGGACTATCGGCAGGAACCAAGGAGAGAGATAGGCCTCTAAGAAAACTAACCAGGCCCCAGGAAGGAGACAATAATTAAAAGGAAAAAATAAAGGATTTGGAATTTAACAGCTGGCTGAATTTGAGGTGATTATTACTCTGAACTGAAACTAAGTCTGTTCCCAGAAGCCCCCCAACAAACCTACTCCCAGAGAACATTATAATTTAGAGAAGAACATTACATTCTAGAAACTAGAGGTGGAAAGGAAATTGTATCAGAAAAATGGTAAAGTGGGGATACTACATCTCATGAAGAGGCAAAGGAAACCTACTATATCTGAGAGAAAGAATGGAGGGACATGAACATAGTGTGTATCTTACTCTCATCAGAACTGGCTTAAAGAGAAAAGTATTAGACATATTTGATTTATGATGAAACTTCTCCCACCTCATTGAAAATGGGAGGGGAAAAGTGAAAAGGGAAGGAATAAGCTAAGCAGAAGGGAATACGGAAACTGAGAGGGAAAGGAGTAAGATAGGGGGAGGAACTCTAAGGTGGGGGGAAGGATACTAAAAGGGAGCACTGTGAGAAGCAAGTGGTGCTCACAAGTTTAATACTGGAAGGGGGAAGGGGGAAAGAAGGAGAAAAGCAAATGCTAAAAGATGGCAAGTAATACAGAATTGGTAATTTTACCATAAATGTGAAAGGGGTAAACCCCTCACAAAGAGGAAGCGATTAGCAGAATGGATTAAAAGCCAGAATCCTACAATATGTTGTTTACAGGAAACACACCTGAAGCAGGGAGATACATGCAGAATAAAGGTAAAAGGATGGAGCAAAATCTACTATGCTCAGGTGAAGTCAAAAGCAGGGGTAGCCATCCTGATCTCAGATCAAGCAAAAACAAAAATTGATCTAATTAAAAGAGATAAAGAAGGGCACTATATCTTACTAAAGGGTAGCATAAATAATGAAGCAATATCAATATTTAACATATATGCACCAAGTGGTGTAGCATCTAAATTCTTAAAAGAGAAATTAAAAGAGCTGCAAGAAGAAATAGATAGCAAAACTATAAGAGTGGGAGATCTCAACCTTGCATTCTTAGAATTAGATAAATCAAACCACAAAATAAATAAGAAAGAAGTCAAAGCGGTAAATAGAATACCAGAAAAGTTAGATATGATAGACCTCTGGAGAAAACGAAATGGAGACAGAAAGGAGTACACTTTCTTTTCAGCAGTTCATGGAACCTATACAAAAATAGACCATATATTAGGACATAAAAACCTCAAACTCAAATGCAGTAAGGCAGAAATAGTGAATGCATCCTTTTCAGACCACGATGCAATAAAAATTACACTCAACAAAAAGCCAGGGAAAAGTAGACCAAAAAATAATTGGAAACTAAATAATCCTTATACTAAAGAATGATTGGATGAAACAGCAAATCATAGACATAATTAATAACTTCACCCAAGAAAATGACAATAATGAGACATCATATCAAAATGTGTGGGATGCAGCCAAAGCGGTAATAAGGGGAAATTTCATATCTCTAGAGGCCTACTTCCAGAAAATAGAGAAAGAGAAGGTCAACGAATTGGGCTAGCAACTAAAAATCCTAGAAAAGGAACAAATTAAAAACCCCCAGTCAAACACTAAACTTGAAATTCTAAAAATAAAAGGAGAGATCAATAAAATTGAAATTAAAAAGCTATTGAATTAATTAATAAAACTAAGAGTTGGTTCTATGAAAAACCAACAAAATAGATAAACTTTTAGTAAATCTGATTAAAAAAAGGAAAGAGGAAAATCAAATTGTTAGTCTTAAAATGAAAAGGGAGAACTCACCACTGATGAAGAGGAAATTAGAGCAATAATTAGAAGTTACTTCTGTCTGACTTTTATGCCAATAAATCTGATAACTTAAATGAAATGGCAGAATATCTTAAAAATATAGCTTGCCCAGATTAACAAAGGAAGAAGTAAATATCCTAAATAATCCCATCTTAGAAAAAGAAATAGAGCAAGCTATTAACCTAACTCCCTAAGAAAAATCCCTCAGGACCAGATGGATTTATATGAATTCTACCAAACATTTAAAGAACAATTAACCCCAATGCTATATAAACTATTTGAAAAAATATGATTGAAGGAGTCCTATGAAACTCCTTTTATGACACAGACATGGTATTGATACCTAAACCAGATAGGCTGAAAACAGAGAAAGAAAATTATAGACCAATCTCTCTAATGGATATCGATGCTAAAATCTTAAATAAAATATTAGCAAAAAGATTACAGAAAATCATCCCAGGATAATACACTATGACCAAGTAGGATTTATACCAGGAATGCAGGGCTGGTTCAATATTAGGAAAACTATTAGTATAATTGACTATATCAATAACCAAATTAACAAAAACATATGATCATCTCAATAGATGCATAAGAAGCATTTGATAAAATCCAACATCCCTTCCTAATAAAAACACTTGAGAGTATAGGAATAAATGGACTTTTCCTTAAAATAGTCAGGAGCATATATTTAAAACCATCAATAACCTATTATATTCAGTGGGGAAAACTGGAACTTTTCCCAGTAAGATCTGGAGGAAGCATAGGCTGCTCACTGTCACCATTATTATTCAATATTGTATTAGAAACGCTAGCTATAGCAATAAGAGCTGAGAAAAGATTAAAGGAATAAGAATAGGCAATGAGGAAACCAAATTATCACTCTTTGCAGATGACATGATGGTATACTTAGAGAACCCTAGTGGCTTCTACTAAAAAGATATTAGAAATAATTCACAACTTTAGCAAAGTTGCAGGATACAAAATAAATCTCCATAACCTTAGAATTGTTATACATCATCAACAAAATCTGACAGCAAGAGATACAAAGAGAAATTCCTATCTCAAAATAACTGTCGATAGCATAAAAATTTGGGAATCTATCTACCAAGGAAAAGTCAGAAACTATATGAGCAAAATTACAAAAAACGTTCCACACAAAGTCGATGTGAATAATTGAAAATATTAAGTGCTATTGATAGGCTGAGTGAATATAATAAAGATGACAATACTTCCTAAACTAATCTATTTATTTAATCCTATACCAATCAAACTCCCAAGAAAATATTTTAATGACCTAGAAAAATAACAACAAAATTCATATGGAAGAAGAAAAGGTCAAGAATTTCAAGGGAATTAATGAAAAAAAATCAAATGAAGGTGGCTTAGCTGTGCTCATCTAAAACTATATATTATAAAGCAGTGATCATCCCAACCATTTGGTATTGGCTAAGAAATAGATTAGTTGATCAATGGAATAGGTTAGGTCTAAAGTACAAAACAGCCAATAACCTTAATTATCTAGTGTTTGACAAACCCAAAGACCCCAGCTTTTGGGATAAGAATCTACCTATTTGACAAAACTGTTGGAAAATCTGAAATTAGTATGGCAGAAATTAAGCATGGATGCAACTTAACACCATACGTCAAGATAAGATCAAATGGTCCATGATTTAGGCATAAAGAATGAGATTATAAATAAATTAGAGAAACATAAGATAGTTGAACTCTCAGACTTGTGGAGGAGGAAGGAATTAGTGACCAAAGAAGAACTAGAGATCATTATTGATCACAAAATAGAAAATTTTGATTACATTAAATTAAAAGGCCTTTGTACAAACAAAACTAATGCAAACAAGATTAGAAGGGAAGCAACAAACTGGGAAAACATTTTTACAGTTAAAGGTTCTGATAAAGACCTCTTTGCCAAAATATATAAAGCATTGACTCTAATTTATAAGAAATCAAGCCATTCTCCAATTGATAAATGGTCAAAGGATATGAACAGAAAATTCTCAGATGAAGAAATTGAAACTATTTCTAGTCATATGAAAAGATGCTCCAAGTCATTATTAATCATAGAAATGCAAATTAAGACAACTCTAAGATACCACTACACACCTGTCAGATTGGCTAAAATGACAGGGAAAAATAATGATGATTGTTGGAGGGGATGTGGGAAAACTGGGACATTGATGCATTGTTGGTGGAGTTGGGAACGAATCCAACCATTTTGGAGAGTAGTTTGGAACTATGCTCAAAAAGTTATCAAACTGTGATTACCCTTTGATCCAGCAGTGTTACTACTGGGCTTATATCCCAAAGAGATTATAAAGAAGGGAAAGGGACCTGTATGTGCACGAATGTTTGTGGCAGCCCTTTTGTAGTGGCTAGAAACTGGAAACTGAATGGATGTCCATCAGTTGGAGAATGGCTGAATAAATTGTGGTATATGAATGTTATGGAATATTATTGTTCTGTAAGAAATGACCAGCAGGATGAATACAGAGAGGCTTGGAGGGACTTACACGAACTGATGCTAAGTGAAATGAGTAGAACCAGGAGATCATTATATACATCAACAACGATACTGTATGAAGATGTATTCTGATGGAAGTGGATTTCTTAGACAAAGAGAAGATCTAACTCGTTTTCAGTTGATCAATGATGGACAGAATCAGTTACACGCAGAGAAGGAACCCTAGGAAATGAATGTGGACTACTTGCATCTTTTTTTTTTCTTCCCAGGTTATTTTTACTTTCTGAATCCAGTTCTTCCTGTGCGACAAGAGAACTGTTCGGTTCTGCACACATATATTGTATCTAGGATATACTGTGACATATTTAACATGTATAGGACTGTTTACCATCTTGGGGAGGGAGTGGAGGGATGGAAGGGAAAAGTCGGAACAGAAGTGAGTACAAGGGATAATGTTATAAAAAAGTTACCCATGCATATGTTCTGTCAATAAAAATTTATAAGAAAAAAATAAAATATAAAAAAAGACTTGTCCTGAGAACATTGTTCCAGAAATGTACAAAGTAGGCTGAAAGAACTCTACATCATGGGCTTATAGTACAGAGTGACCTTTGAATTTTTTCATCTTTATCAAGGGGTGTTGCTAACGCTGACACACAAGTTTTTCTTTCCCAGTACATTTTTATAAAATGTACCACCTGAATTATGAATCTGATCGAACCATTTTGGAGAGAAATATGGAACCATGCCAAAAGGGCTATAAAATCCATGTATACCTTTTGATCTAGCAATATTACTATTAGGTCTATATCCCAAAGATATCCAAAAAGGGAAACAGTCCTTTTGTACAAAAATATTTATACAAGTGCTTTTTATAGTGGCTAAGAACTGAAATTGAAGGATGCCCATCAATCTGGGAATGGCTAAACAAGTTGTAGAATATTATTGTGCTATAATAAATGACAGGACAATGTCAGAAAAATCTGAAAGACTTATATGAACTGATACATAATGAAATGAACAGAACTAGAAACATGTTGGTCACAGTAAAATAGTATCAGTCAAGAATTGTGAATGGCTTAGCTATTCTCAGCAATACAACAATCCAAGACAATTGAAAAACAATTCCTGACGGAAAATTCTTATGGTTGCAAGGAAGCAGGACCCCTTACTGGGTAAGACAAGAGCATAGACCAGGAGACCAGTGATCACACACCTTGGAAGCACTGAAAACTTGCAGACCCCTAAAACTAGTTCTGAAAACAGTAGTGCAAAATAAAAGGCCTGAAGCTTGGTACAGTGCCTCCCCACCTCCAGGCAAGCAGAGCTTTAACTCTTACATAAAATTCAGTCAGAAAATAGGCTGGAAAAAATGAACAAATACCACCATCACCACAAACAAATACCATCATCGCCACTATAGTGGCATGGAAGACCAAGACACGAACTCAGAAGACCAACAATGTGAAAAGAGCCACAACCAAATCGTCAAAGAAAAAATACTACTTGTACACAAGCCCAGCAGAAATTCTAAAAGATGTAAAGAAAGAGATCAGAGTTGTAGAGGAAAATTTGAGGAAAGGAATGAGATTGATTTTTAAAAATTAGGAAAGGAGAAGTTAATAGTTTAGAAAAAAGGCACAAAAATAGCACCTTAAAAACAGAATTGGCCAATGGTAAAAAAAAAAATTGACTGAAAAGAATAATTCCTTAAAAAGCAGAAGTAGTCAAGTGGATGCCCATCAGTTGGGGAATAGCTGAATAAGTTATGGGATATAAATGTAATGGAATATTATTGTTCTGTAAGAAATGACCAACAGGATGATTTCAGAGAGGCCTGGAGAGACTTACATGAACTGATCCTGAGTGAAATGAGCAGAACCAGGAGATCACCGTACATGACAACAAGATTATACAATGACCATTTCTGACAGGAGTGGCTCTTTCCAATAACGAGGTGATTCGAGGCAATTCTAATAGTCTTGTGATGGAGAACTGTGGGGATTGACTGGATCACAAAATAGTATTTTTACTTTTTGTTGTGGTTTGCTTGCTTGTTTTTTCTCTAATTTTTTCCCTTTTAAGCTGACTTTTCTTATGCAGCATGATAAATCTGGAAATATTGCACATGTTAAATCTATATTGGATTGTTTGCTGTCTAGGGAAGGGGGAGCTAGGTAGGGATGGAGAAAAATTTGAAACACAAGGTTTTGCAAAGGTGAATATTGAAAACTATCTTTACATGTATTTTGAAAAATAAAATCTACTATTATATAAAAAGCATGTGGTCAAATGGAAAAGGAGGTATATAAATTTGTTGAAGGAAAGAATTCAGAATTGACTAAATGGAAAAAAGGTACAAAATCTTTTCAAAGAAAATAAGCCTTAAAAAACTAGATTGACATTTGACGCTAATAATTCTATGAGACAATGAGAAATAATAAAACACCTTCACAAGAATGAAAAATAGAATAAAACATGAAATATTTCATTATAAAACAAATGAGTTCAAAAATAGATCAAGGAAATACAATTTAAGAATTACTGAACTACCAGAAAGCCATAATAATAGTAATAATAATAGAATCCTAGAAGATATTATTCAAGAAACTTCCTAATATCTTATATCCAGAGGATAAAATTGAAAGATTCCATCAATAATTTCCTGAAAGATATCCCAAAACGAAAACTCCCAGGAATATTATGGTCAGATTCCTGAGCTCCCAGGTAAAGGAGAAAATATTGCAAGCAGCCAGAAAGAAATCACTAAAATACCATGAAACTACAGTTAAGATTACATCGATTTATCAGCTTCCATGTTGGAGTAGAGGAATAAAACCAAGAAGGCAAATGAGCTATGACTGTAACTCAAGAATTACCTACCAGGCAAAACAGGGTATAATGCTTCGAGAGAAAAGTGGAAATTTCATGAAACAGGAGAACTTTCAACTACTCCTAATGAAAAGGCAAGAGCTGAATAGAAAAGTTGACCTTCAGACAGAATATTCAAAAGAAGCAATAAAAAGGTAAAATGAAAGAAAAATGTCAATAAACTCAATTAATGTTAACTTTTACATCCCTATATGAGAAAATGATACATGTAATTCCTAAAAACATTAGGTGTCTACATAGTGGGACAGGATGGAGCTGGTTATGTTGGGATGATCTAAAATAAAAGGAATGATGAGAAAAAGGGATACAATGGGAGAAGGAGGAAAAGGAAAGAATAATGGCAAAAATTATTTCACATACGTTACAAGAAAGAAATTTTACAGTAGAGGGGAAAATGGTGTCAGGGTTTCAGGCTTAAAATGTACTCATCTGAACTGGTTCAAAGAGGACAGAACATCGGTAAGAAATAACCAACAGGATGATTTCAGAAAAGCCTGGAGAGATTTACACGAACTGATGCTGAGTGAAATGAGCAGGACCAGGAGATCATTATATACTTCAACAACAATATATATGATGACCAGTTCTGATGGACCTGGCCATCCTCAGCAACGAGATCAACCAAATCATTTCCAATGGAGCAGTAATGAACTAAACCAGCTACGCCCAGCGAAAGAATTCTGGGAGATGACTAAAAACCATTACATTGAATTCTAATCCTCTATTTATGCCCACCTGCATTTTGATTTCCTTCATAAGCTAATTGTACAATATTTCAGAGTCTGGTTCTTTTGTACAGCAAAATAACTGTTTGGACATGTATACATATATTGTATTTAACTTATACTTTAACATATTTAACATGTATTAGTCAACCTGCTATCTGGGGAGTGGGAGGGAAGGAGGGAAATTTTGGAACAAAAGGTTTGGCAATTGTCAATGCTGAAAAATTACCCATGCATATAATTTGTAAATAAAAAGTTATTTAAAAAAGAAAGAAAAAGAGGGCAGAACATACAGTTGGGTATCAAATGTATCTTAGCCAAAAGGGGCTAAGAGTAAGAGGGTATGTGGTCAGAAAGAAGGTGGATTAAAAGGAGGCAGTGGTCAAAATAAAACAGACTTTGGTGAAGGAACAGGGTAAAAAAAGAGAATAAACAGAAAATAGGACAGAGGAAAAGATACAGGAATCATAACTGTGAATATGAATGGAATGAACTCATCCATAAAATGAAAGGAGATAGAAGAATGAATTAGAAACCAGAATTCAACAATCATTGCTTACAAGAAACATATTTGAAACGGAAATACGCACATGGAGTTAAAATAAGGCATCGAAACAGAATATATCATGCTTCAGTTAAAGTAAAAAGGCATGGGTAGCAATTATGATTTCAGGCCATGCTAAAGCAAAAATAGGCCTAATTAAAATATTTTGCTAAAAGACACCATATGCAATGAAGTAACACAAATACTAAATATATGTACCAAATGGAATAGCTTCCAAATTCATAAAAGAAAAGTTAAATGAATTACAAGAGGTAATACTAATATAAGAAACTTCAGTTTACTCCTCTCAGAACTATATATGTCTAGACATAAATACAAAAGAATTTAAAGAGATGAACAAAATTTTAGAAAAGTTAGGATCTAGAGAAAATGGAAGGGGAATAGAAAGGAGAATATCTTTTTTTAAAAATATGGTACTTATCTTCACAAAAATTACTTGTACTAAGGTACAGAAACCTTACAAACAAATGTAGAAAAGCAGAACTATTAAATGCATCATTTTTGTATGGAAGTATGAGCTTCATTTATTTAGTTTGTTTTAAAATTTATATTAAATTTAACATAGTACCAAAATAGTTCTATTGTCTATGTCTTTCTTCTTTCTGTCCCTCCTTTCTATCTTCTCTACTCCCAGTTTTGTGTGCCTGGAACACAGTAAGGATTATAAAAGTGCTTTTTTTTCCTTTCTATTTATCTTCCTTCTTTCTTTTCTATTTCCTTGCCCCCTTCTCTCCTTCCTTTATCTTCTCTTTCTTTCTTTGCTTCCTTTCCTTCTTTCCATTTTTTCTTTCCCTTATTCCCTACCTCTTCCTTCTCTCCTTCCTACTTTTTAAAAAAAAAATTTAATAGCTTTTTATTTATAAGTTATATGCATGGGTAATTTTACAGTATTAACAATTGCCAAACCTCTTGTTCCAATTTTTCACCTCTTACCCCCCACCGCCTCCCCCAGATGGCAGGATGACCAGTACATGTTAAATATATTAAAATATAAATTAGATACACAATAAGTATACATGACCAAACTGTTATTTTGCTGCACAAAAAGAATCAGACTCTGAAATATTGCACAATTAGCCTGTGAAGGAAATCAAAAATGCAGGTGGGCATAGATATAGGGATTGGGAGTTCAATGTAATGGTTTTTAGTCATCTCCCAGAGTTCTTTCTCTGGGCGTAGCTGGTTCAGTTCATTACTGTTCCATTGGAAATGATTTGGTTGATCTCGTTACTGAGGATGGCCTGGTCCATCAGAACTGGTCATCATATAGTGTTGTTGTTGAAGTATATAATGATTTCCTGGTCCTGCTCATTTCACTCAGCATCAGTTCGTGTAAGTCTCTCCAGGCCTTTCTGAAATCATCCTGTTGGTCATTTCTTACAGAACAGTAATATTCCATAATATTCATATACCACAATTTATTCAGCCATTCTCCAACTGATGGACATCCATTCAGTTTCCAGTTTTTAGCCACTACAAAAAGGGCTGCCACAAACATTCGTGCACGTACAGGTCCCTTTCCCTTTTTTAAGATCTCTTTGGGATATAATCCCAGTAGTAACACTGCTGGATCAAAGGGTATGCACAGTTTGATAACTTTTTGGGCATAGTTCCAAACTACTCTCCAAAATGGCTGTATGTATTCACAATTCCACCCATAATGTATTAGTGTCCCTGTTTTCCCACATCCCTTCCAACATTCCGAAATGCATCATTTTTGGAACCATAATGTAACAAATATTATGTTCAATAAAAACTTTGAAATATAGATTTAAAATTAACTGGAAACTAAACTAGTCCTGAAGAATGAATGAGACAAAGAACACATCATAGAAACCTTCAATAATTTCATTAAGATAGACAACAATGAAATAACATACCAGTACTGTGGCATGTAGCCAAAGCAGTAATTGGGAGGAAATTTCTATCGTTAAATGCTTACATTGATAAAAAGAGAAAGAGCAGATCAATCAGTTAGAATGCAACTAAGAAAAACTAGAAATCACTGATTAAGCACCAGCATACAAATCTTAAAAATCAAGAGAGGTCAATAAAATGAGAGTTTAAAAAGTGAACTAGTAAAACTTGATCTGAGCTTATAAAAATTAGACAAACCATTGGTTAATTTGACTTTTAAAAAGAAAGAAGAAACCAAATTATCAGCATCAAAAATTAAAGGGCAAATGTACAAACCAGTGAAGATTAAATTAAAGTAAATATTAGGAGTTATTTTGACCAATTATATACCAGCAAAACTGACAATCTAAATGAAATGGATGATTTCCAGCATGCATTTAATAGATTAACAAAAGAGAAAATCAAATTCTCAAATCACCGTATTTTAGAAAAATGGAACAAGCTACCAATGAGCCTCTAAGGAAAATATGGGCAGGATAAAATAGATATAAAAGCGAATTTTATCCTAGAGTCAGTTAATGCCAATATTATATAAACTATTTGAAAAAATAGGTAGAGGAAGAGTCCTGCCAAATTTCTCCTGGGATACAAATATGGTTTTAATATGTAAACCATGACAATATATTTAGAGTCCTCAAGAATCAACTAAAAGGCTACTTCAAACAATTAACAGCTTTGGCAAAATTGCAGGATATAAAAAAACTCCACATAAGTCATCAGCATTTCAATATATGACCAACAAAGCCCAGCAGCAAAGAGATAGAAAGATATTCAATTTAAAACAACTGTAGACAATACAAAATATTGGGGGTCTATCTGCCAAGACAAACGCAGGGACTTTATGAGCAGAATTACAAAACACTTTTCACAGAAATAAAGTCAGATCTCAATAACTGGAAAAACTTCAATTGCTTATGGGTAGGCTGAGCTAATATAATAAAAATGATAATTCTACCTAAATCTACTTAATATAACATACTGTGAAAATAATTTATAGAGTTAGAAAAAATCATGACAAAATTCATCTGGAAGAACAAAAGGTCAAGAATATCAAGGGTACTAATACATACACACACACACAGACACACACACAGACACACACACACACACATACACACAGAGGAAAATAGTCTAGCTAAACCAAACCTAAAATCATACTATATAACAGAAGTCATCAAATCATTTGGTGCTGACTAAGAAATAGAGTGGTGGATCAGCGGAATAGATTAGATACACAAGATATAATAGTCAATGACTATAGTAATCTACTGTTTGATAAACTCATAGATTCCAGCTTCTGGGAAAAGAACTATCTCTTTGAAAAAAAATTGCTGGGAAAACTGGAAAATAGTATGTCAGAAACTAGGCATAGACCAAGATCTAACACCAAGAGAAGGTCAAAATGGATTCCTTATTTAAACATAGAATGATACTATAAGCAAATTAGGAAAACAAGGGATAGTTTACGTGTAAGATCTCTGGAGAAGGGAGGAATTTATGGCCAAAGAAGAACTAGAGAACATTATGAAATGCAATTAAATTAAATTACATTACATTACATTAAAAGGTTTTTGCACAAAGGCAATGCAGCCAAGATAGAAAGGAAAACAGTAAATTGAGAAGCAGTTTTTAACAGTGTTTCTGATAAAAGCCTCATTTCTCAAAAATACAGAGAACTAAATTTATAAGAATACCAGTCATTCCCCAATTGATAAATGGTCAAAGGACATAAACAGACAATTTTCAGATGAAGACATTAAAGTCATTTCTAGTCAGATGAAAAAATGCTATAAATCACTAATGATTAGAGAAATGCAAATTAAGACAGCATTGAGGTACCATTTTACACCTCTCAGATCAGCTAAGATGAAAGGAAAAGATAATGACAAACGTTGGAGAAGATGTGGAAAAGCTGAGACACTGATATATTGTTGGTGGATTTGTGAATATATCCAGCCATTCTGGAGAGCAATATGGAACTATGCCCAAAGGGCTATCAAAATGTGCATATCCTTGGATCCAGCAGTGTCTTTATTATGTCTGTATATCAGAGACATAGTAAAGGAGAGGAAAGGATCTACATGTGCCAAAATATTTGTAGCAACTCTTTTTGTGGTGGCAAAGAATTAAAAATTGAGTGGATGCCCAACAATTGGGAAATCACTGAGTAAGTTATGGTATATGAAGGCAATGAAATATTATTGTTCTATAAGAAATGATGAGCAAGCTGATTTCAGAAAATCCTGAAAAGACTTAAACTGGTGATGAGTAAAGCGGAGCTGAATCAGGAGAACATTGTACACAGTAACAGCAATACTGTGCTCTGATCAGCTACGAGAGACTTAACTTTTCTCATTAATATAGTGATCCAAGACAATTCCAATAGACTTGGGTTAGAAAATACCATATACATCCAGAAATAGAACACTGTGGAGACTGTGAATTGAAGCATACTATTTCCACCTTTTTATTTGTTTTTTTTTTCTTGTGGTTTTTCTCCTTTTGTTTTGGTTTTTCTTTCAGGACATAACTAATATGGAAATATGTTTTAAATGATTGTACATGTATAACCTATATGAGATTGCTTGTTGTCTTGTAGAAGGAAGAGATAAGGAAGGGAAGGAGGAAAAAAATTTGGAACTCAAAATCTTACAAAATAAATGTTGAAAACTATCTTTACATGTAATTGGAGAAATGAAATACTATTGAAATGAAAAAACATCTAAACCATGTAGAGCAAAAAGAAACAAAATTATCAACCAATTTCTTTTATAAATATTGATACAAAATTTCTTTTAAAAAATTCTAGCAAAGAGACTACACTAATATATCACAAAGCTCATGTAGTATGATTTATATCGGAAATTTGGGGATGGTTAAATATTAGGAAAACTATCAGCATAACTGACCATATCAATAGCAAAAAGAACAAAAACCATATGATTATATCAATAGCTTCAGAAAAAGCTTTTGACAAAATATAATATGCTTTCCCATTAAAAACACTAGAAAGGGGCAGCTTGTTGACATAGTGGAGTCTGGCCCTGAAATCAGAAGGATCTGAGCTCAAATCTGGATTCAGGTACTTGACGTTTACTAGCTGTGTGATTGCCTTGCCTCCCCATCTCCATCCCTGTAAAAGAACTTGAAAGCTTAGAAATAAATGGCGCCTTTCTTTTTTTTTATTTATTTAATAGCTTTTATTTACAGGATATATACATGGGTAACTTTACAGCATTAACAATTGCCAAACCTCTTGTTCCAATTTTTCACCTCTTACCCCCCCACCTCCCCTAGATGGCAGGATGACCAGTAGATGTTAAATATATTAAAATATAAATTAGATACACAATAAGTATACATGACCAAAACGTTATTTTGCTGTACAAAAAGAATCAGACTCTGAAATATTGTACAATTAGCTTGTGAAGGAAATCAAAAATGCAGGTGGGCATAAATATAGGGATTGGGAATTCAATGTAATGGTTTTTAGTCATCTCCCAGAGTTCTTTTTCTGGGCGTAGCTGGTTCAGTTCATTACTGCTCCATTAGAAATGATTTGGTTGATCTCGTTGCTGAGGATGGCCTGATCCATCAGAACTGGTCATCATATAGTATCGTTGATGACGTATATAATGATCTCTTGGTTCTGCTCATTTCACTCAGCATCAGTTCATGTAAGTCTCTCCAGGCCTTTCTGAAATCATCCTGCTGGTCATTCCTTACAGAACAGTAATATTCCATAACATTCATATACCACAATTTACCCAACCATTCTCCAATTGATGGACATCCATTCAGTTTCCAGTTTTTAGTCACTACAAAAAGGGCTGCCACAAACATTCGTGCACGTACAGGTCCCTTTCCCTTCTTTATAATCTCTTTGGGATATAAGCCTAGTAGTAACACTGCTGGATCAAAGGGTATGCACAGTTTGATAACTTTTTGAGCATAGTTCCAAACTACTCTCCAAAATGCTTGGATTCGTTCACAACTCCACCAACAATGCATCAATGTCCCAGTTTTCCGCATCCCTCCAACAATCATCATTATTTTTCCTGTCATCTTAGAATGGCGCCTTTCTTAAAATGATAAGGAGTATTTATCTAAAAGCAAGAGCAACCATTATTTGTAATGAGGATAAACTAGAAGCCTTCCCCAAAAAAGCCTTACCACCATTATTATACAGTATTCCAGTATAATACTGGAATATGAATAGGCAACAAGGCAACAAAATTATCAGTTGAGATCAAATTGAGAAACATCTTTGCAGATGGTATGATGGTATACTTAGAGAACTGACTAAAAAAGTAGTTGAAATAATTAACTAAATTTAAAAATAAAAGAAGAAACAATTAAGAATTTCAGCAAAGTTGCAAGATATAAAATAAGCCCACATAAATTGCATTTCTGTATATTCTATATAACCCTAACCCTAACCCAAACAAAATCTATTAGGAAGAGATAGGAAGAGAAAATTCAATTTTAAATAACTTTAGTCAGTATAAAATATCTGAGAGTTACCTGCAAGATACATATAGGAATGATGTGAACAGAATTATAAAACATTTTTCACACAAATAAAGGCATATCTAAATACTCTGAATAATATTAACTTACCATAATTAGACTGAACAGATATGATGAAAATGACAATAACACTTAAATTAATTAGTTATTCAGAACCATAGCAATGGTGGTATCATACCAATCAAACCAGACCAAAGACTTATTTTATAAAGCTAGGGAAACAATATTCATTTGAAAGAACAAAAGTCAAGCATATCAAGGGAATTAAAAAGGAAGGAAGCTTAACAGTACCTGTCTTCAAACTGTATTATACAATGGCAATCATCAAAATTTGGTCCTGTCAGATGTTGGATCAGTGAAACAGATTAGGTACATACTATATAGTGGCAAATGGTTATGGTATTTTATAAAACGACAATCTAAGCTTTGGGGGGAAAACTCAGTATTTGACAAAAACTACTAGAAAAACTGGAAAGTGGGTGGGGGAGGGGAGGCGGGGAGACAAGGGAAGGAGGGGGAGCCAAGATGGAGGAAAGCAGACATGACTTTCTATGACCTCCGCTGACCTTCTCTCAAACCAACAGCAGATTAAGTCTCTGAACTGGTTTTGGAGTCAGAGAAACCATAAACATTTGGAGTACAACACATTCCTGGAAGAAGATACCTTAGAAGTACTTCAGAACATGTCTGTTTCAATCAGGCAGGGGACAGTCTGCAAGGCAGGGAAACTGGGAGCCTGGGGCAAGAAGCTGGGTGGAGGGGAAGCCAGAGCCTAGCAACATGTGCACCGTGGGGAATCTACTTTGAGGCTCTTAGACTGCTCTGTCCTTAGTTGCAAATGGATGGTGAGCAGATTTACTGTAAACCCCCCAAAAGTGAATACAAAGGGGAAATTGAAAGCCACTAAGCCCAGAAGAACCAGCATAACTCAGTCTGAAACACTGGCCCCAGGGCAAACTAAAGTGACTGTCACCTCTTTGCCTTAAGAGCAGATCTCAACCCTTAACAAAAATGAAAAGCAAAAAGAACTCTGACCTTAGAGAGAAAGAAAACAAACCTCAAACTCTGAGGTTACTAAATTCAAATCAACTCCAGATGAAGCCCCTAAGGAAGATATATGCTGATCCCCATTTCACATGAATTTCTTGAAAGATCTCAAAAAGGATCTTAAAAGAGAGTTAGAAGAAAAATGGGGAAAGGAAATGAGATCTTTGCAAGAGGATATGGAAAAGGAGAAACAGAAAGTATCTGAAGAAAACTACTTAACAAATAGACTTGACAAAATGGAAAAAGAATATAACTCCTTACAAAATAGATATGAAAACAATTCCAACTCGTTGAAAAACAGAATTTGTGAAATGGAAAAAAATGCAATGAACAAAACACTTCATATAAAAGTTCAATTGGCCAAATGCAAAAGGACATAAAAAAGCTAACTGAAGAAAATAATTCACTAAAAGTTAGAATTGAACAAATGGAAATGAATGACTCAATTAAACTTCAAGAATCAAACAAAACCCCAAAAAATGAAAAAAAAAATAGGAGAAAATGTAAAATACCTCATTGGAAAAACAATTGACTTAGAAAACAGATGTAGGAGAGATAATCCAAGAATTTTTGGATTTCTTGAAAACCATGATGAAAAAAAGAACCTAGACATCATCTTTCAGGAAATCGTGAAGGAAAATTGCCTGGATGTTATAGAACCAGAGGGTAAAAAAGCCATTAAAAGAAGTCACCTTATCACCTCCTGAAAGAGATCCCCACATGAAAACTCCAAGGAACATTGTAGCTAAATTTCAGAATTATTAAATAAAGAAGAAAATATTGCAAGCAGCCAGAAGGAAACAATTCAAATATTGAAGAGCCACAATCCCGGATTACCCAGGTCCTAGCAGCTTCCACTTTAAAAGATTGAAGGGCCTGGAATTTGATATTCCGAAAGGCAAAGAAACTTAAATTGCAGCCAAGAATAAACTATCCCGCTAAACTGAGGATTTTCTTCCAGGGAAGAAGATGGAGGACATTCAATGAAATAGGTGAATTTCACTTATTTCTGATGAAAAGACCAGAGCTGAACAAAAAATTTGACCTCCAAATATAGAACTCAAGAGAAGCATAAAAAGGCAAAAAAGAAAAGAAAAAATATCTTTCTTTTAAAAGTCAAAAAGCTTATATCTCCGTTTGGGAAGATGATAAATTTAATTCTTGAGATCTGAATCTCTGTTATGGGTATATTGAGAAGGTGTAAGTATAATTTGATTTTATTGTGATGATTTAAAAAAGAAATTACAGGATGAACAGTGATTCTACTGGAAGAAGAGGAAAATGGAGTTAAAATGGGGATAAATTCCATCTCATGAGAAGGCAAAAAATACTTTTTCAATTTAGAGAAAGAGGAGAGGGAGATGAGCATTGTGCAAATCTTACTCTCATCAGGTTGACTCAGAGAGATTATCAGACCCATTTAGCTTTGCAGAGAAGCTTGTTTCACCCTATAAGGAAGTAGGAGGGGCTAAATAGAAGGGAGAAGTAGAGGAAAAAAGGTATAAAAAGGGGGTGGGCTTTAAAAGGGGAGAGTTGTTTGAGGGAGGGTATAATCAGTGACAAAATATTGGGAAGGAGGGAAAGGGAAGAGAAAAATATAATTAGGAGCAAACAAGATGGCAGGAAATACAGAGTAATTCTATCTGTGAATGTGAATGGAATGAACTCTCCCATAAAACGGAAGTGCATAGCAGACTGGATTAAAAGCCAGAATACTACAATGTATTGTTTACAAGAAACTCATTTAAAGCAGAGTGATACATTCAGAGTAAAGGTAAAAGACTAGAGCAAAATTTATTGTGCTTCAGCTAAGGTTAAAAAAAAAAAAAGGCAGGAGTAGCAATCCTCTTCTCAGGTCAAGCAAAAGCAAAAATAGATCTAATTAAAAGACATAAGGAAGGAAATTACATCCTGCTTAAAGGCAAAATGGATAATGAAGTGATATCAATACTAAACATATATGCACCAAGTGGTATAGCATCCAAATTCCTAGAGGAAAAGTTAAGAGAACTGCAAGAAGAAATAGACAGCAAAACTGTAATAGTAGGAGATCTCAACCTAGCACTCTCAGAATTAGATAAATTGAATCACAAAATAAATAAGAAAGAAGTTAAGAAGGTAAATAGAATCTCAGAAAAGTTAGGGATGATAGACCTTTGGAAAATATTGAATGGAGATAGAAATGAATATATCTTTTTCTCAGCAGTACATGGAACCTATACAAAAACTGACTATGTATTAGGGCATAAAAACCTCAAAATCAAACGCAGAAAGGCAGAAATAGTAAATGCTTCTTAGATCATAATGCAATAAAAAATTATATGCAATAAAAAGACAGGGGAAAATAGACCAAAAATTAATTGGAAACTAAATAATCTAATCCTAAAGAAAGAGTGGGTGAAACAACAAATCACAATTGATAATTTCATTACGGAGACAACATACAAAAATTTGTGGAATACAGCCAAAGTGGTTGTTAGGGGAAATTTTATATCTCTAAATGCTTCTCTAGCATTATTCAGTTGTTTTATAGTTGTTGTGGTTTACATATATTGTGGAATTTGTTGTGTAAATTGCATCCTTAGTTCTTTTGTTTTTATGCTGAGACAACTGGGGTTAAGTGACTTGCCCAGGGTCACACAGCCAGGAAATGTTAAGAGTCTGAGACCAGATTTGAACTCAGATCCAGGGCTGGTGCTCTATCCACTGCACCACCGAGCTGGCCTATGTCCTTCGTTCTAATGAAGGAAAGGTCTACTTCTCTTCATGATTCTCTGTATTCATCATATTTTTTACAGAACAGTAATATCCCACTGAAATGGAAATGTGAAAATAGAGAAAGAGAAGATCAATGAATTGGGCTTACAACTAAAAAAGCTAGAAAAAGAACAAATTAAAAACCCTCAATTGAATATCAAATTTGAAATTCTGAAAATAAAAGGGGAGATTAATAAAACTGAAAGTAAGAAAACTATTGAATTAAAAAATAAAACCAAGAGTTGGTTTTATGAAAAAAACCCAACAAAATAGATAAACCTTTAGTTAATCTGATTAGAAAAAGGAAAAAAGAAAATCAAATTGTTAGTCTCAAAAATAAAAAGGGAGAACTTTCCATCAGTGAAGAGGAAATTAGAGCAATAATTAGGAGTTATTTTGCCTCATTATATGTCAACAAATCTGATAAGTGAAATGGAGGAATACCTACAAAAATATAAAGAGGAAATAAAATTACTTAAGTAGTCCTATTTCAGAAAAAGAAATTGAACAAGCTATTAATCAACTCCCTCAGAAAAAATCTCCAAGGTCAGAATTCTAGCAAATATTTAAAGAACTATTAAGTCTAATACTATACAAACTATTTGAAAAAATAGGAATGGAAGGAGTCCTATCAAATTCCTTTTATGACACAGACACATGGTACTGATACCTAAATCAGGTAAGATGAAAACAGAGAAAGAAAATTATAGACCAATCTCCCTAATGAATATTGATGCTAAAATCTTAAATAAAATATTAGCAAAGAGATCATAGAAAGTCATCTCCAGGATAATACACTATGACCAAGTAGGATTTATACCAGGAATGCAGGGCTGGTTCAATATTAGGAAAACTGTTAGCATAACTGACTATATCATTAACCAAATTAACAAAAACCATATGATTGATTATCTCAATAGATGCAGAAAAAACATTTGATACAATCCAACATCCATTCCTAATACAAACACTTGAAAGGATAGGAATAAATGGACTTTTCCTTAAAATAGTCAGGAGCATATATTTAAACCTTCAGTAAGTATCATATGTAATGGTGATAAACTAGACCCATTCCCAGCAAGATCAGGGGTGAAATAAGGTTGCCCACTATCACCATTATTATTCAATATTATTTAAGAAATGCTAGCTTTGGCAATAAGAGAAGAAAATAAAGGAATAAGAATAGGTAATGAGGAAACCAAATTAGTACTCTGCAGATGAAATACTTAGAGAATCCTAGAGAATCAACTGAAAAACTACTAGAAACAATTCACAACTTTAGCAAAGTGGCCTTTGAGTTGATGCCTTTTGTTTCCAAAGGTCTTTTCCCTTAGTTGATGAAAACCTTTGTTTGGTGCCTTCAGCAAGTCCACTTTACTCCTGCATGCACTCCTGACATTCTGAACTTTTATATCTTTGTTCCAGAGGCTTCTTCCACCTGCCCTTCCATTCGCCAGCTTTCTTTTGTGTTTTCTTTCTCCATTTTAGGGAACTTTGCTGCACTCCTCTGGCTGAACTCCCAAAGTTCAAAGTGTCAGAGTCTTTTTATACTTGATGATCGTTTCAGCCCTGGAACTCACACCCTCATGTCTGTGCCTCTAAATGGAACCCAAAACTTCCATTTAAGGAGGGCATCTGGGGCAGCCATCTATTTATCTTTACTAAGCTACTTCCATACTAGGTATCTTCGTCTTACCTTAGCCCCCTTCCATTTTCAGCTACCTTCTATGTGTTGTCTTCCCCATTAGAATATAAGCTTCTCGGGTATAGAGGTTGCTATTCTTTTTAACACAAATAAATGTATTCCCAGTGTTCTGCGAAGTTCATGGCACATGGTAAGCACTCAAATACTTCAAACACCTCTTGCTTGAGGGAAATGATAGGGATGGGTAAGGTTGCCTTTCTTTGTATTGCCAGAGCTAAGCACAGTGCTTGGAACATAAGAAACACTTCTTAAATGCAGTATCTCAGTGGGATATTACTGTTCTGTAAAAAATATGATGAATACAGAGAATCATGAAGAGAAGTAGACCTTTCCTTCATTAGAACGAAGGACATAGGCCAGCTCGGTGGTGCAGTGGATAGAGCACCAGCCCTGGATCTGAGTTCAAATCTGGTCTCAGACTCTTAACATTTCCTGGCTGTGTGACCCTGGGCAAGTCACTTAACCCCAGTTGTCTCAGCATAAAAACAAAAGAACTAAGGATGCAATTTACACAACAAATTCCACAATATATGTAAACCACAACAACTATAAAACAACTGAAAATGAATGCTGCAAAACTGTAAAGAACAAATCCTTGATTTAGCCTCAGTGTTCGAGGTTGTGAGGATTTACAGAAAACTGATACTTAAATTTCTTATGCAGTGCAGCAAGCCGGAAAAAAACCAAAAACACACATAATATGGCAACTCAGACAGGAAGAGATTAGTCCATAGAGGGCCAGTTAGTTACTCACATGAGGAAGACATGCTGTAGTCAAGATCTTTGTGGAAACACATACTCTGAGTGTCTTTTGAACAAAGAAATTTTAAACCCAAATGATGGGCTTGATTGAGTGGAGGTAACTGAAAGGGACAAAAGACTGGCCCCCTCATCCCTGGGTCAAGGGGCCTCAGGCTTATAGGAAAATGTTGCTTAAACTAAATTAAGGGAAGTGTTATGTTCAGACAGAATGCTTGCATAACAACGTCAGACATCCTGTAAGCTCCCCAGCATCCCCCCTCTCGAGCAAGAAGTCAAGTCACTGTTGTAACTGCAAAGCAGAACAAGAATTGCCTATAAGCCTGTCTCTACTTGGGTTTGGGACGGAACTTGATCCAGAGATCCATCCAGGCCAGGGAACAAACTGCTCTCTAAATTGCAAACATCTTGGCTATCCTGAATTTTATTGCCTGGGCTATTTCAGTAACAATATCATCTTGTCACTTATCTTTCCTCAATTCAAGTGGGGAAATTTCTCAGATATCTCAGAAATAGGATGCACAGTCACTGTAATCAGCCAGAAGTACTGTCCAACTAGAAGCTACAACCATTTATGTACTTGATATGGGATTAGAACAAATCAGGACAATGTAAAAATATAGATTATCAATTATTTGTCATTGCTTAGAGACTTGCCAGACAAACTCCAGCTGCCTAGCTTGGGAGATGATATAGAGAGCTGAAAGTCTTCTGAATATTCTCTCTCTTTTTCTTCTGAATATTTGCAATCAGATTGTCAGTGTGCTTGGTCTCATAGAACACATCTTAGTTCAGTTCTTGAACCATACGAGTATTGGTCATCCATATACAGTAGGAAGTCTTAGCAAGTCCACATGCTCCCTCTTGATTGGTCAACAGGAAATCTGGACTCTATGATTGATTGTCCATAACCACAGTATCAAGCATTTTCAGGTGTGCATCCATGTCCTGGATTTATTCCTTTAGAAGCTAGGTCATATCATTGAGCTTCTTTGAAAAACTGAATAGAATTCTCACAGGTCAATTCTTCCTCCTTTACATCAGAGTGGTGGGTGACTGGGCAGGATTGTAAAATGACAGGTCTAGGTTCAGGATGGGGAATACAGGTGGGATGATTGTTAAAAAGAAAATAGGTATTGAGGTGTAAGTAATAAGTGTAGAACAAGTATTATAGAACTAAGAATTTGGAGAACTGGGGCTTGGTGATCCACATATTGAGGGTTTGTCTGGTGCCCCAGGTGCCATTGAGATGGGGACACACCAGAAGGGTAGAATTGGCAGTATAAGTGGCATAACTGACAGAGGTGCAGGCAAGGTGAGTCACTTGGGGAGGGAGCTTACCAGGTAAGTGACACATTGGGTCAAGATGTTGGCTCGAGGAGGAAACTGAGACAGTGGCAGGCTGGAAATTGATTGGAGTAGTCATTGATGGGATAGTGAGTCTGGGGTAACTCGGAGGAATCAGCCAAAAGTGTCTTGCAGCCAGCCTAGCACGCTAGAGTTTGGCAGACCACATGGTGATGTCAGCAAGATAATAGTTTCTATGGCAGATCTCTTGCTACAGGCCCAGAAGGGTACATCTCCAATTAGGTGACTGCCGAATGTCTGCCAAAATGTCAGTAAGGGGATTTATAGGTGGACAGTTGGTGAGAATCAGAGGGATATATGGAAGATTTCTCCAAGAAAAGTAAAAAGCAAAATCATTTTGTTATATGCACATCGATCACAGAAGCACATAGGCCAGCCTGTGGGGAAGTGGTCATCAGGAAGCATATGCACACCAGGAAAGAATGCTGGCAGCTGGGTAGGTGGGCAGAAGTCCCCAGGAATCTCCTATAGAGGCAGTACTGAACTGGACCAGGATCCTAGTGAATTGCTCGAGTTTCCCCTTCTATCTGTTTCATCAGGCTCCTGGGGTCAGGCTTAGGAATGAGGGCAGTGGAGGTGGCTTGGAGGCTCTTGGCAGAGTGGGGTGGGGTTTTATGGTATGCTGGTCACCAGTGAGCTGGGTTTGGCCAGGTCCCTAGTTACTCGGCTCAGGTGGGAATTGCTGGGCTGGCTTTCACTTTGTCCTGAGTTCCCAAAGTCTGGCCTGATTCTGAGGAGGCAGGTTCGTTTTGCTGCAACTTCTTGTTTCCAGACTGAACTTGTATAAGTATATACATACATATATATGTCTATCTATTCCATTGTATAGTTGTATAATTAAGGTTAAGTTTGCTTTAGGCCCTGGTTTACAGACTGGTCTTGGTGGAGTTCATATTTCTAGGGCTGGCCTAAGACTGACCTGGAAATGAAATTGGGGTGGCAGGACTAGTTTTGAGGAGGAGTTGAGTTGCTCAATTGATTCTGATTGGGTTCTTTACTGGTCTCAGGATCCAGATTGGGGTCACCAGGTTGAGGGTCAGGTTGTCCCCCATTATTTCCCAATGCCCCATCTGTTTTTGACCCCAGGCCAGGTTCAGGACTTGAGACAGGTCCCTGGAGGTGAGGGGCATATTGGGAGAGGATTCAAGAAGGGTGGAGGCTCAGATGAGAAGGGGAACGGCAACTACAGAAATAGGGACTATAACAGTTGATGGGAGGATCAAAGAGGGAAAGGCCAGGAAAGGAATAAGGTGAAAAGTTTTCCATAGCCAAAGGCCTGGGTCAGAAACCATTTCAGTCACTCAGGTGAAGGGCAAACAAGGACTCTAAGGGGCTGGAGTTGGGTTCTATCTCCCTTTTAAATCCAAGCCCTGCACTGAAATTGGGGACAAGGACTCTGGATTCTTGGAACCAGGGAGATGGTGTAGAGGACCTCTGAGTGTTTTTCTATTAAGTCTTTATCATTAGGAAGACAGTTTGTGAGGGCTCTGGAACCATAGTTGATACCAGAAGGGTACCTGCAGCCCCAGCTGTTTCTTGACTGGCTAACTGGGCCTCCCTTGTACCCACAGGTACCGGGAGCTCTCTAAAGTTCTGGGAACTGTGTTAGCATAGGCAGCTTCCTTGCTTTTGAAGGGGTGATAAGATCAGGGATAAAGGGGTGGGGTCAAACATTTATTCTCAGGAGTGGCAGGTTCATCATGGTGAGCCATATTTATCCAGACAGTGGCACGAATTTACAATCACTGGAGATGGTAGTGCAGATTTTGGAAATTGTTCCACAAGAAATGGTCACTCTGGGGATTGTGGGGAGGGGTAGCATCTGGAGGCCAGGAATCACCTATGGGCTGGCACACTCGGGCCTTAAAGGCCATACCTTGGAAGCGTCGGTGTCATATAAATTTGGCAATGGGGTCCGGAAAATTTCTCCTCTAAGCAGAGGACCAGAACGATGAGAACATCATTTCATAATGCAAGAAAAGCTGTTTCAGAAGCTTCTGGTGTAGATTGTCCAAGATGGAGATTTTTTGACTCATCAACGGAGCTCGACAGAGGCCCTGAGGTCTCCTTTTGGTCCCGCATCACAGAAGCATGATCCCACGCAGAGCAGGCAGGGAACACATGCAGTCCATCATGCCCCTTGGAGCTGCTCTAATTGCTAGTACTATTGAGAATGATAAGAAAAAGAGCGTGAGCAGAGGTCAAGGCACAGTTTGTATAGGTATGGGAATATAGCTGCATGAGGAGGGTGCTGGGGTTGCTTGCACATTGGACGGTGTCCTATAGTAGCCAAATCCAGGCAATAACCCACAAGAGGAGAGTGAGGAGACGTGAAAGGTTAATGTCAAAGTCCCTTTGGCAGTATGGACATGGCTGGGGGATATGGCTCATGACAAAATTCCTAGTTAAGGGCCAATGCTGTATCCAGGTAGCAGCTACAGTGGGTTAGAGCAGTGGAGTGTTCATGCTCTTTGTGGACCTAGTGAAGAAAGAACCTGGGCTGGACAGGGGTTCATGGGTAACAGCCACTCTGGCAATGTCATCAGTCACAGCATTATAGTTCCTTCCTAGAAACACATGAAACCCAGGTGTTGGGGACTCACCCAGAAACCCCTTCCCAGGTACTTACCCCAACAGGTATTACTAAATGTTTCAGTTCTGTTTAGTCTGGTGATTTGGTGATTTCCCAGAAGTCAGTGGAGCACCATATTTCTCACGATCCAGTGGAAGTGGTGGGGTCTGAGTTGAGGGTGCCCACTATATACTCTGATTTCTGCCAGATCTGTCAACAGGGTCTGAAGTGGGACAAGAAGCAGTTGCGGCCCACTTCAGGTCAGCTCCTGGAGGTACTTTTGTCTGGAAGAGAAGTTGAAGAGCACTGAGGGGATAAGGTCATCCCAGGATGATCTTCTGTGATCAAGAGTAGTCCTAGGGGTAGAGAACTATGAGGGTGAAAGAAGGCAGACCAAGAGCAGCTTGACAGATTTCTTCCTGGAGGAGGGCTAACCCTGGAGGGCGCTAGACCAGGTCTGGCAAGTACCACTTTCACTTGGTCAAGGAGCCATAAAAAGATGATCCAAGTTTGGGAGGATGGAGCAAGGCATAATGGAAATTTTGATGTGAAGGGTGAAATGTGAGCTGACCCCTAGAGTCTTTGTGGCCATCAGAACTCAGGAAGCTGAACACACCTGTCTTTTGAGGTGTAATTCCAACTCATTCACATGTCATGACATCACCCCTGAAGTCATAGTCAACTTTAAAACAAAGGACAAGCCACAAGAAATGATTTCTGGCCTCAGGCAGTTGTTCCCCAGAATTTTCTTTCCCTTGTGTGGGAAGTCTTCCAGGAGTCCAGGAGGCACAGAATCAAGAGACAGATGCCTCAATAATAAAATCTTTTCCAGAGGACACCAGGGCCATAGCTATGGCAATTATCTTTGGGGCTGCTGCTAGCTAGAGACCCTCTTTCAAGGAGGGGCCCTGGCTGAAGGTGTGGACTTCTAAGAGATGCCATCAATGGCCCATAGCAGGGAGGAGGGGCTATCTTCAAAATCTGAACACCCAAACCAGGTGCTGAATATTTTGATGTCACTTGGCAAATCCAAGGCAAGCTGGTAGTTCTGACTAAAGCTGGAGTATCTTTGCGCCAGGGTCCAGACAATCCCCAAACCCACTCTATGGAACCCTGGATTTTGGGGGGCTAGGGCCCAACCTTGGTGGTGAGGTGAGTGCCCATGGCATCCGCACCTACTTGGGCAATAACTGCCATTGTAATCACCTATCAGAACTTCATCCCATAGTGCCATCCATGGAGGATCTCTGGTCCTAGAAGTTCCTCCAAGTCCTAGCAGATCAGTCCATGGACAATGGCAAGACTAATCCAACAGCCTACAGGGAGCTCGAGGCTGATTCTTGGGGCGATGGGGACAGAATAAACCATGTGAGCAGCTCAAGCACCCCAGAGCATTCTGTCTATTCTCAGTAACCTCTGGTTAGGCAAGGGCTTTTAAAGAAGAAACAACACTGCTGAATTCCTGTAATCTGTTCTTTTGGCCCATCCAGGTGAACAAGTTGAATGGAGGAACAGTGGGAAGAATAACACTTTTAAATCATAAATCCTTGATTACAGACACAATCCTCTATCTCCTGCCTATACTTGTATTAGGGAGCGTTAGCCACTCCTTTGGAGAAAGTTAAACCATTTCCTACCGAGTCTTTCCCTGTTAGTGATAGTGTTGAGGTCTGGATGCGGGGACCTAAATGAAATTAGGATTTAGTTGAGGTCTAGTGGCAGGTTTGGGGTACAGGAGTCAAACAGAGCTCCCTGCAACCCCTTGGATTCGTTGCAAGGATACGGCGTAAATGAGGTCTAGTAGTGGCACAAGTCCCCAATAAAAGCATTTATTGGCCTGAGAGTTAGCTTGCTAAAAGAGGTTTATCATGGGGTTTAGAAGCAAGGTTAAAGTATAGGCGAAGGTAGAGATAAGGAGGGCACCAGACAAAGGGTCCAGTGGACAGAGCGTCCTCACATGGCTGGCATGTTTGGAATCTCTGCAAAGAGGGGTATCGGCCCTTTTATAATAGGAGACTTAGCTGGAGATTTGCGCTTTTGGGTGTAGCCCCAAAGTTGGCTCAGATCCGGATGGGGCTGGGACAGATCTTCTATTGGAATTCAAAGGGACCAGGATTTGTGAGTTAAAGGGTAATTTACATTAAAACTAGGAGGGGTGGGAATCGAGAAAGGAATCTTTCCCACATCATTAGGGCCTTGAGTTTGTCCCGGATCTGAAGTGGTGGCCCCTTTCATGGGAAAGGGAAATAGTAAGGAGAAGAGTAACCTCAAGCTGCCTATAATAGTGTGGCCTCCAAGCCCCTCCAATCATCATTTTGTGTCTCCTGAGACGGATTTCAGCATTTCCTGGAATGAGACTAACACGTGCTCCCACAGCCAGAAGGGTCATCCTCTGGGGCTAACCAGTCATGGCTCTGAAAGGGTCATTGTCCTTGAGTGGCTCCAGACCCAGGATACCATCACATCCTTATTGGAGGTTTTCCTCAGTGACCCTTCCTTCCACCTGCCAGAGGTTAGAGGCAGAAGCACCGTGGGCTTGGTCGCTTTGCCCCAGGCACCTTGGGAACCTCTGCAATGGCTCTTGTCGTTTTGTTACACCTGGGCAAAAGTCTCTCACTTCACTGCTTTTCCTGAAATCATCTGTTGTGGGGTGGAAAGCTGGTTAAGAGACTAGGCAAGGAGCCCTTTCAGGCCAGTTTCTCAAAGCTCTGCTGAAATTGCTTGTGCCCCTAAGAAGCTCCTAGACTCTTTTAGTTCACTGCTTCTGTACCACTCCCAGGATGCTCCCTGTAACAGTCCTGGAAGGTCCACTATAGGACAGACTGATTGCCTTTGTTTCCCTCATCCTGGAGGACCAACATTCTGGGAGCCCTCTGTCTCTTGGCCTTTCACTCCTGGGTTATGGGTGCCTGAATATTTTCTTTGATTAGTCCCATCTTCTCTTCAGGGTCCCATTGGAGTGTGCCTGAGGATTCTGATCTTTCCCCTGCCTCTCTACCATGTCTAGTCAGCTTGAAAGACTGTCAGCTGCAGTGATCATTGGGAGGAGGGTAGCATAATAATTCACAGGGCTACTGTGGAAGACCAGGATAAAGACGGCTTCATCAGGTTAAACCCACAGGCTTGATGCCTTCTGACAAAATGGCAGTTAGTCACAGGAACCCTGGAAATGGCAACACCTCCCCAAACAGCTATTGTTTTGGGAAATGGCTCCTGGGAAGAGGGACCAGCCATTTCCCCCCACTGCCAACCAATTACGGCTTACAGGGCAGGTAAGCCAGCCTATCAGAAACAGCCAGACACTCTAAGGGAGAGACAGGAAGCAGAATGTTCAAGGGGAGTCAAACCACTATCCCCCAACCACATCTCCCCTCAGACTCTAACGGAGACAACCAGGAACCTGAACCCAAGAATCTTGGGAGTGGCGGCATTTCCGGCTCAGTGCCCATAGCTGTTGTCCTGGGAGATGTATCCTGGCAACTGATTCTATAGGTGCTGCAGCTTCAGCTACCGAAAACCCTGAAAAGAAAGCTCTTGTCACCAAGGTCCTTAGTATTGTCGCACAAGTGAGCATCAGAAATAGGATTTTATGAATGGAAATGACATCCAAGAAGAGTTATAGGTGTCTGCTTTGTTGCTGCACCTTAAGGATCATGGGACCTTTCCTTGGAGCTTGCAGTTGAAACCTTTCCTGGAGAGCCTTTTTCTATTATATATGTATATGTGTATATACCCAGGTGCTAGCACAGGGCTTTTAAACATAAATGCTTCATTCATTCACTGACTCACCTAGCGGCCTCTAGGTTTAAGTTAAATGTTGTAATGTTTAGTAAATCGGATGCTTGCATTTTCCTTTTTATTTTTTCAACATTTGACTTTCTCCTTAGGTTTTACCACCTCCATTTGTGTTTCCCACAAATTGTGTGTGTTTTGTGTTAGACTTACTTTTCTCCCTTTAAAATGCGTCTTTTCTAAATTAGCAGTGTGCTCAAGCATCTTAAATTACACAATGTAACTTTGCTACAGGCAGATTAGAAGTGATGCTCAGATGTATGGCACAGTTTCCATTTTGCCACACCAAACATTTCCAATTTCATTTCTCAAGAGCCTCCTTATTCCTTTAAGTAATCTCATTTCTAACACACTAGGAAATTAAATTCTAACGACTCATTCAAAGAATCTTTCTGGGATCCAGCAAACCAAATCCAAAGGCAAGAGTTTACTTGCTTTACGTGGAAGGAAAAGATTCCTTTAAATTTTTTTCAATTAAGTACTTAATTTTTCTTTCTTCCACTCCCTCCCCCACAAATCCCACAAATAAAAACAAACGTAGTCAAGCAGAGCAAATTCCACCTTAGTCACATCTACAAATAAATGTTTTGTTCTCCATATGAGTCCATCACCTCTCTGTCATAAGATGGAGAGTTCTTCAGCAGAAGTATTCTGGAATCAGACTTGTTTGAGTCTTCCAAAATTGTTTCGGTTTACAATAATGGAGTTTCTTCTATTTTTGTTTACATCAGGTTTCTCTCAAACTGTCCTCTTCCCTGTGTCTAATAGTACTATATTATACTAATCATAATTTGTTCCTCCATTCCCCAATTAATGAGAACCCCACCTTAATTTCCAGTTCTTTGACACTATAAAAGCTTCTGTGAATATTTTATACGTATATGACCTCATTATGCCTTCTCAAGGTCTAATTATGCTATTTCCAGGTCAAAGGGTCCCCATACTTTAGTAATTTTTGGCTGCTTCCAAATTAATATCCAGAATGGCTAGACCAATTTACAGTTTCACCAGTAATGAATTAATGTGTCCTTTCCACTGTTTCTCCATTATTTCTCATTTTCTTTTTTGGAGAGGGAGGGATCATTTCCTCCCATCTGCTGGTGTAAGTTTTAACTTGCAGTTTCCCAACTATTAGTGATTTGGAACATTTTCATCATTTCTATAGCTCTAGAAAGCTAGACTTTTTGCCTTTGAGAATTTCTTTTTATATCTTTTGACCATTTGTCAAGGGGTTAGCTATAATTTTTAATAAATTCAAGTTCCCCATGTATTTTGGATCTGAGATCTTTATGCAAGATAGGGTATCAGAGAACCCTGCTAAAGAGATTTCCCCTTTTAACTGGTACCCTTCTAATCTTAGCAAACATTTTTACATCATCAAATTTGGTTGTTTTGTCTTCTCTCTCCTTTGGTGGCATACTGGATAGAACACTGGGACTGGAATCAGAAGACTCAGACCCTTACCAGGTATATGATCTTGAACAACTCTACTTTGTTTCTGTTTGCCTCAATTTATCCATTTATAAAATGGGGATCATGACAGCACCTCCATCTCAGGATTGTTGTGAGGATTAAATCATTGTAAAATGAGATAATTGGAAAGCATTTAGTGCCTGGCATGTGGTGGGTGCTTAATAAATGCTTGTTTCCTTCCTTCCCTTATGTTCATAAAATTGAAAGGTAAGCTCTTCCTTTTTCTTCCAATTTATTTATGATGTGACCTTTTATATTTAGGTTTATCTACTAGGAGTTTATCTTGTGGTATAAGTTGATCATTTACTAATAATTTCTGCCAAAATGTTGTCTGGTTTTCCTGTGATCTTTTTGCCAAATATTAGGTCTTTATTTCATTAGCTGGGTTTTGGACTTAACGAAAATTGTTTGCTTTTGTACCTGATCTGTCCCACTGATCACCCTAACTCCACCAACATGGTTTGACGATTAGTGCTTGGTAGTACAGTTACATCTGTGCCCGATATTTTCTTTTCATTAGTCAAGACTGGCCTTCTCACACCCTTCCCCACCCACATTGAGAACACAAGCAAAATCAAACCCATTACACACATGTATAGTCAATCAAGGCAAATTTCCACTCAACTATGTCCTAAAATATGTCTGATTCCTCATTCAAGTCCTTAACCCATCAATCAGGAGATGAGGAGAATGTATAATCTGGGATCCTTTGGGCTTGCCCAGTTCTATTATGGAGATGGCCCAACGAGGACCTTTTGAGCAAGCTCAATTTGCTTAACATGGAGCCCTGGGTCCCCAACCACGTAAGTGGGCAAATCTCCTTTGATTGACTAGTACATCTAATTTGCAAGACTGAGCCAGTCAGGCTTTTCCACCACTCCGTTCAGTTGCTTTCTTTTTGGCTACTTTCATCTGCTGTGTCTAGAGTAAAGAAGATCCCAGGTCACTCACGGTATAAGCAGCACAACCCAAACCAGAATAATTGGGAATAACTCCTTTCTCTTCTCTCTCTTTTTTATTCCCTGCTCCAAGAAATGAGTTCAGAATCTCTACCCTCTTTTGTTCATCCATCTCAGTTTCAGGTACTGGAGGTGATTCCCCAAGAGACCTGGGATTTCCGGCCATGAAGACTTTGGAGCTAGGACTCCAGGCAGGATGGGGTAGCCAGCCAGCCAATCCAGCATGAAATCTTGAGACTTGAACCTAAGAAGGCTTTTGGACTTGGGACTGAGACTGCCTGTAAGCTATGAACCTAATCCCTTTTGCCTCCTAAGAAACTGAGTTGGCTTCCGGGGTCAGGGAGTGAATTTGTATATTCCTGATTATACTTTTTGAAGTAAATATTCCTTTGTAAATGCTTTTGCATTACACATGGTATTCCATCACATTCTTATACTTATTCAGCTACTCCCCTGTGTATCCTCTGAGCTTTTAATTCTTTGTCACAACAATAAAAGCCACCGTAAATATTTTTGGTCCATTTTTATAATTTGTTTTGCTTAGGTATAAGTTTTTTTCATAACTTTCCCTCCTTTTAATTCCTCCTTCTCCCTTTCTCCTCTTATTTTCTTGCATTTCTGTACTCTATGTGAGCATGTATTCTTCCCTCTTCTGACCAGTTCAGAAGTGAGGTCCAAGTGTCAGCCACTCTGCCCCCCATCTCTTCTTCCTTGTGTGAATAAATGCTTACTTGCACACCCCAATTATGTGGAATCATTTTTCCTAACCTTCTTGCCCCTCCCTCTCTCAGTCCCTCAGGATTGGGCTCTGCAACATTTTGGAGGGAAGGTCTGGACTGGTCCTGTTGCTTTCTTGGGGATATTATGTAGTGTTATTCTCAGATTTTGAGGACAGGCTAGGGACCTGCAACCTTTCAGTGCTCCCCAAGTGAGCTGATCCAAAACAAAGCTTGATTGCTGTCCTTCTGGTGCAAGCTCTTGTTCTGGGTTTGGGTCTAGGCAAGAGTAGACTGTTACCATACTCAGGCCCCATCAATCAGTTGGAAAATTCTGTTAGTTCAAAGTTGCACAATTGTAGGCTCCCCTTAGATCTAGGATTCCTACCCCAGTTATACCTATGTTAGCTGAGCTAGATGATGGAAATGAGGCCCTGCTCCACAGCTGTGGCCTGAGCCCCACACTGCTTTTGGTGTTGCCCTTGGCTTCTGAACTTCCTCTTTCAGACATTCACCAGGACTTCCTTACCCAGGAATGCCACTGCCATGAACAGGTTCTTTTTTCACTCTGCTCTGGATCTGCAACCCAAGACTAGCGAGTGGGCACAAAGCTGCCAGGAGGCTGTGTCCATCACAGCACGTTGACGTGGGTCTGAGACCTCCTCTTGACCTAGTGCAAAGTTTCTCCTTGTTTGTCATAGTGCTTCCCAGAAGTGCCCCAACCCCATCTTCAATGTCTGAAGAGTTCCCTTTCTGGCTTCCTAACCCAAGATGGGTTGGACAAATAACTTGCTATGACTTTTTTGGGATTTTCCCTTTATTACTCAATTGTATGCATTTTTCATATCTTTAACAGGAGTAGAAAGAGAGTAGTTCACTGCATTGCTTCTACTATTTTGATTGTGTCCTTCCCTTGAGATTCATTATAATTTGTTCCTCCAGCTCAATTTCAGTATTTTTTAATAGCTCTATAAAGTAATCTGTTGGTAGTTTGCTTGGTATGGCACTGAATGTTAATTTATTTTGTAGTCATTTTATTGCATTAGTTTAGCCTATGCATGAGCAATGAATACTTCTCCAATTATCTTGAATTTTGTAAAGTGATTTATAATTATAGTCATATAATGTTGACTCCCAAGTTTTTTTTTTTAATGTTTTAATATAGCATTTCTCTTTATGCTATTTTTTTTTTTACTAACAAACAGAACTGCTGGTCCATTTCTATATGTTATCAATAATGATGATATGGATTGATTTTATTTCTTGCAGCTTTGTGGAAGTTATTATTTCAAATTAATTTTTCATTGATAGACTCTAACCCTAAATGCGCTGCCTCCCGCCTCCCGACTCTCACCCTTAACTACATTATCATATTATTTGCAAAAAAAATCTTAATTTTGTTTTTTCTTTGCCTCAATGTTTTTGTTTTTGTCTTACTGTTATAACTAGCATTTCTAGTATATTGCATCATAATGGTGATAGTGAACATTCTTGCCTTATCCAATTGTATTGGAAAGGAGTCTAGTGTATCTTCATTATAGATATATATAGATAGATATAGATATATCATGTTGGATCTTGGTTTTAGATATATACTATTCAACATATTAAAGGCCGCTTATTATTGATTTTTAACAAAGATTTTTGTCCATATCAATATAAGCATACAATTTTTGTTGTTCTTATTATAAATACAGTTAATTGTATCTATTCTTTTTCCCAGTACTAAACCAAACTTTTATTGCTGGTATAAACTCAATGTTGTCAGAGATATTTACATCATATCTTTGATATGATGCTATGTCCGCCTTGCTAAGATTTTATTTGAAATTTTCATGTCATTGTTCATTAGTGATATTGATCTATATATTCCTTATTTTATCCTTTCCAATTTCATAATTAAGACTAAATTTGTATCATAAATGAAATTTGGTAAGGTTTTTTCTTTTGTTCTTTTTAAAAGTGGTTTGTACAATTTGGTTTTAATCATTCTTTGAATGTTTGATAAAATCCATCTGATCCCAGAGTATTTTGGAAGGTTTGTTTTGTAGCTTGTTTCCTGTCTTTTTTTTTTTAAAGAAATTGGACTGTTTTAATGATCTATTTCTTGTTCAGTTCTTGTTCTTGTTCAGTTAATCTTATTTTATATTTCTAAAAAAATTCCTTTATTTTACTTAAGTTGTTGGATTTATTGGAATAGTTAGGCAAAACATTTTCCAATGCTATTCTTTATTTCTTCATTTGTTGTAGATTCTCATTTGTGATAATGCTAATCTTTTTTAACCAAATTAGCTAATGATTTGTTTTTCAAAAAAAAGTCTTAGTTTTATTAACTCATTCATTTTTTGCTTATAATTTTGTTAATCTCTTTGATTTCGGTGTTTAACTTGGAAATTTTTTATTTTATTGGTTCTCTAGCTTTTATTTTTACGATTTTTTCTTCCATAATTCTTTAGGATTGTTATTTGTTCTTCAGTTAATTTTTAATCTTAATATATGATCTTTTAATCTTAATATATAATAATAGTATATTATTGAATATGATTTTACTGCATTGTACTCAAAAAAGGTTGTTCATTATTTGTACTTTTGTGCATTTCTGTGAGGTTTTTATGCCCTAACACTTAGCTGATTTTTGTGATAGTGCTATTCTTTTCTATTTTCTATTTCTTTCTATTCCCCAATTGATGAGAACTTTAAATCAGCTTATTCTCAGGAATTGGTAAAATGAGTCCGTCTTGTTGTTAATATTAATCATAATCAGGTCAGTTTTCTTATTGTCTTGTTAGCATAGAATGATGTGAAGCTGGAGTCCATTGTTCATCCATCCATCCAACTCTCCAAGCTCTGAGACTGCCTTGATTAGCATGTCTTTAGAAGAGTTTGGAGCCTGATCCTCTTTGATTCCTCCCTGGCCTCTCCCCAACTCCTCTATACTACTCTTCTTCCTCCCTAGATCAGGCCCCTGTTCTTCCTCTCCCTGCCTCACCCCAAGACTTTAAAAGTTATTCCCCTCAAAAATATGAGGCTTAACCCCCTATGACTCTGCCTTGCAAATCTTTGTTTCCTGTGATGAATGTGTATGACATAATTTCTTTGTGTCATTAACCATTATGATCTCCCAAATCTATTTCATGTTATCACCTCACCAGTTACCAGAGCTTTATCATGTCATAATTTTTCTAAGATTAAAGTTATTTTATGATTAGGTTTGTCTAACTCTGAAAGGGGTATTTGGAGACCTCCAATTTATGCAATTTTACTATTTCTCCCAATAATGTATTGTGGCTATGTGGACTTCGGGAGTAGGGATTAGGGAACAAGCATTTATTAAGAATATGCTATGTGCCAAGCACTGTGATAAGTGCTTTACAAATCTTATCTCATTTAATTCCTCATAATAACCCTGGGAGGAAGGTGCTAGTATTATCTTCATTTTACTGTTGAGGAAACTGAGGCAGTAAAATGACTTGTCTAAGGCCACAAAGCTAGTGTCTGAATCTGGATTTGAACTTGGGTCTTCTTGACTCCGAGTCCAGTGCTTCATGCACTGTCACCTAGCTGTTGTGTTTAGCTGTTCCTTTAAGTATTTAGATTCTATGCCATAGTGCATATGTAAGTATTAATACTATGTCCTATAGTACTTTTCGGCAAAATGTCGTTTCCCTGTTGGTCTCTTTTAATTGATTCTGTTTTGTCTGTTGCCTTGTCTTTAATCATACTACCACTGGTTTTTGTTTGTTTTAGTTTAGCTAAGGTATTTTGCTCCCATCTCACACTTTACTTCTGGAGGAATTTATCCTCATGTGTTTCTTGCAAACATCATTGTTGGATTGTGCTTCCTAATCTGTTGGGCCATCTGCTTCCATTTTATACTTGAGTTCATCTTATTCACATTCATAATCATGGTCATGGCGTATTACTCTCTGTACTGTTCCTGCACTTTTTCTACGCTTTGGTACTGGTCCCTTCTTTATTACAGATCTCCCCTATTTCTTTCCCTTTCGCCTCTTTTTTGCTATCTCCTCTCCAAGTTGAGCATTTATTTTTCCTTAGGACTAATTCTTCCCCACTGCTACCCTTCCTCTTATACCCACTCCTTTCCATTATTTTGTTGTTGTTCTCTCCTGTTTCCCTGTTCAGTTGTATGTATTTCTATACCAAACTGTGTGTGTTCCACTTTTCTTTGACCGGTAGAGATGAAAGGGGAGCGTTCAAATAAGCCCAGATCCCCTTATCCCTTTCCAAGTTATACAGACAATCTAACTGATTGATGGGGTCCTGAATGGTGGATGTGGTTGATAGAAACTGAAGCACTGGTAAAGTTGTTGCCTGGGGCAGGCAGGAAGAGGGTTCTGATAGAGATCAGTTTAGCCCTGTGGTCTCACCTTCTTCGGAGGTAATCGGGGCAGAAACCCAAGTTATATCAATTCCCTGAGGCTAAATGTTCCCTATAAATCTGCTTATGGCCCATGCCATTGGCACAGAATCTCCTTGAGTCCACCACAACAATCTCATTCCCCTTCCCCCATGCCACTTGGTGTCTCTCTTAACTCCACTATGCTTTCTGACCACACTTCTCACGACTAACTCTTTTAAGGTGCCAAGGCCCTTTCAGGATTTAGTCTGCCAGCTAGCTAAGGGAAAGCCCCAACCTCATGGGGTGTTCTCTTTCTCCTGGTAAATGGCAAGTTCCACTAGAGAATTATCTATCATTATTAAAACCCCTTTCTATGCTCTCCCGACTCTATTTCACATTTACCATTTCTGATATCTATTGTATCCCTCCACTTTGTCTGTAACCTTTTCTAAATCAGCCTATCTTTTGCCAAAGAAAGTGGCCATCATGAACTCTTCACATAACCAAACCCCAACTTTTGCCACCTATCATCAATCACCTGATACCTAAATAACCTCTGATGCTACATCAGCCACATCACTAATTATGTGAAATAATATATTCTACTCCCCCTTTGCTCTTAGTGTGTTCTCTATCCTCCCTTTTTTTCCTCAAGATAATCAAAACATAAGAAAAGCACTTCCAGGCCCTCTTATTTGACTCCCTCTATCAACCTTTATGACATTAGAGTCCTAAGGAGATCCTTGTATCATCTTCCCCTCAATTGGAATGTAAAAAGCTCATTCTTATAAGGCCCTTTTGCTTACGCCCACTTACCTTTTTATATTTCTTTTGATTGCTGTATTTGTATTTCAAAGTTTCTGTTCAGCTCTGGTATTTTCATCAGGAACACTTGAACATCCTTTATTTCACTTAAGTTTCATTTTTTCCCCCTGAGATTATATTCATTTTTTTCCTAGTTTTTGCCTTTTGGAATATTTTTTCCATTCCCTCTACATCTACATACTTTTGTGTATGATCCTGTGATTCCTTCATACTTGAATGCTTTCACTCTGATTTCTTGTAATACTTTTTTTTTTTTTTTAACCTGGAAGCTCTGGGTTTTGGCTATATCATTCAATGTTTTTATTTTAATTTGTTTTTAGGAGATGACTAGTGGATACTTTCTATTTGGAATGTCCATCTTTTTATATGTCTGGGGAGTTTTCTTTCATTATTTTAAAAATAGAGTATTTCTTTCTTTTTTTATCTTGGCATTTGGTCTTTCAATCATTGGCGTGGTCCAGTGACTACTAACTTCTTTTTCTTCCATCTGTTTTCCAGCTCAGTGCTTTTTGATAGATGTCTTTAAGTTTTTTTTTGGTTTTGTTTTGTTTTTGCTGAGGCAATTGAAGTTAAGTGACTTTCCCAGGGAAGTGTTAAGTGTCTAGAGACCAGATTTGAACTCAGGTTCTTCTGACTTCAGGGCTGCTGTTCTACCCACTGCACCACCTAGCTGGCCCTTATCTTTTGACTTTTAAAAGTCCTTATTTTCTAATGAATTACTTAGTCCATTCTAATTTTCAGGGTGTTAGTTATCTGGGTAAAGTAACCGCTTGTGTTAAATCATTAATTTTCTAAATCTCTCTATAATTTCGATGAGTTTCTTGTCTTTTTTTTCAATTCTTTCCCCCCATTGCTCTCCTTTTATTCATAATATTATTTTACACTCTAAAAAATTACATCATTCCTTCTTGGAATCTCATTGATCTTGTGGGAAATCTGTATTTTCCTTTGAGGCTTTGCTTTTATGTTTTGGGCATTCCTGGCATCTTTTATTATTATTATTATTAATCAAAATGACTTTGCTGAGGTCCTGCTATTTGAGTGTTGTCTCAATCTCTTCTAGAAAATGTGAGTCCCTGATTCTCATCTGGGAATGAGTCTTTGATCCTTTGAATCATGCAGGGATTGACATTTGAGGGACCATACCGATAGCCTACTCCCTGGCTAGGTGATGTCTTAAGAATCCTCCTTCCTCCCTTGAGCAGGATCGAGGTAACCATGTTTCAGTCCTTTTCTTTGCCACAGAGGACGAGTTCAAGGTCCTCTCTCCCTCTCAAGGGATAGGGATCAGTGTTAGCCATGTAGAACCTACACGCAGGGGCTCAGCTGGGGATTGAGATAGGTAGTTCAGGAAAAGGGCAGAGTGTTGCCCAGAGCTGAGTTTAATAGTTTCCTCCTACTCCATCATCTTGGCTGGTCTCCTGCTGGTACATTTTCTTATAGATAAAAGCTTCCTTCTCTATATTGGAGAGAAGAGAAAAAAATTAAAAGGGCAATACTTAGCAGGGCAGAGTTCTTAAGCATTAGATAAAGACAGAAGCCCAAAATTGAAAATGAGTTTTAGAAGTTTCTCTCTATTTTTGGATTTTCTAGACAGAAAAAATTTTAAATTGACTTCTATGCTTGAGACTCTTTTTTTCATTAAATTGATTTCAACAGAGACAAAAATAAAACCATGAAACCAATGCTTTTGCTTTCTGTCAATCACTGATTTGTTCACACGATATGATTGTTTTGGGATGAAAGTGAGGTGGGTTGTGGTCCCTTTAAGAAGCTGTATTTCCTATTGATCTGTGATTCCTTTCAGATTCCCAGCCCCTCCTGGATGAGGCATATCCTCCCCAGACAAGTTGTCTTTCCAGGGTGTCAGAGCCTTTGATTCAATTACAAATCTTGGTCAAAAAGCATCCCTTTGAATTCCAGTAGGAGATCCGGGATTGTCCCAGCCCTCATTCTGACTTGCTTGGGCCACCCAGCCCCCACTGGTTGTGATCTGCTCCGATTGTCCCAGCCCTCACAAAGACACCCAATACAATGGCTTCCATCAACTAAAGTCTTTTGCAAATAGACCTTAGTAGCCCTCTTTATTGACAGGACCTTCTGGCCACTGAGAACTGCATTCTCAGTGCAAAACTCCATTTTCCATAGATCTGCCACTCTAGAAGTCAGTCTCTGCTTAAACTGATTTCTACCTAACAATAAACTTTCATTTTGCAACTAATATTTGGGAATAAGTGAATTCTTTCACTCCTAGAACCTGAGCCCGATTTAAAGGGGAATCTTAATGACTCTCTTAGAGCCACTAACCTCTAGACCATCAGGAATCTAGACCACTCAAACAGCATCAAAAGCATCCTTCTTTTGGAAACTTTTAGATAATGTATGGATCAATTTGTTCTCCAAATTTGCGGGGGTTTGCTGCCTATTCAGGGTTGGTGATGTCTCTCTTTCTGACACAGACACTTCTATCCTGGACACATCAATTCCCACTCTAGAGGTTCCTCCAGCCTTCCACTTTGACAATTAGTAAGAGCTACTGGTAATGAAGAGTCTATCCTCAAAACCATTTGTTGACTGGCAGCAACTTGATTGGACTTCATTCAATAGGAAGTCTGGCTTTGGACCTGAAAGGGCCTTAGCCTCAATTAGAATTGTTCCAAAGCTTATTGCTGCCTCTACGGGGGCCTGATAGCTCGATGTCAGCAATATTCTAGCTTTCCTGTCTAAACCATGGATCAGCAAACTACAGCCCTTGGGCCAACTCTAGACTACAGCCTGTTTTTGTATGGTACATGAGTTCAGAGTTTTGACATCTTGAAATACAAAGAAATGCCTTTCTTTACAGTGTAAAAAACATCCTTCTCGGTCCATACAAAATTGATGAGAGTAAAACTCTGACCTAAGACAGCCCTGTAAAGTTATGTAAAATCACCAACAAAAAGTTATACAAACTCAAATCGTCTTACATCCTCTGGAGACAGGAAGATGAGTCTTCATAAAATGTCTCCTTTCATATACAAACTCTGATAGTCTTGCATACAGAATGTCAATTCTTAGATTCCTGGATAAAACAGGTGGTCAGAAAAGGTCTCTTTGCAAATCACTGCTCTCTTGAGAATGATATTGCCCGCCAAGGAAGTCTTTCTCTTGGTGTCTCTTTAACAATAAAAGCCTTTTAAATCATAGCCTTTGAGTTTAGCAAATTTCCTTTGCTGTGAACTCTCACCCTGAAGAACAAGGAAATTCTCACCTATTCTTGCCACACCTCTCCTTCAGTACCCTGCCCTCATCAAAACCAGGACTAGGTCATTTTTTTTTCCCTTCAGACCTTTATATATCCAAACCCCAAACAATCCACATAGCCTAACCAAGCCACTGTCGTGCATGATAGGGAACTACAACCATGAACGTGAACAGAAACATGAACCCAAATATCTTACTGTGGCTAGGAAAGCTGACCTTCCTTTCAAAGGGTCAGATTCCATAAGCTTGGTTGAGAGGCCAGCAAAGCTAGGCAAGCATGTTCGGAAAACACTTCCTCCAACAGTAAAAGTGTCCCTTTCTTCTACTTGTTTGGCCATGAAAGACTTTCAGAGTACAGCGGCCCAGAGTAAGGCTACCTTCAATCATGTCTTTTCAGGAATCTCTGTCCAAAAGTAACATTTCCATATGTAATTTTTTTTCATTCCGCATCTTGGGCACAAATCTTCCTGGGGCAATTGTTGTTATATTCCACAACTTGAATCACTTCTGATTAGAGAGGGTGGGAATATGAGGGGACAAAGATCCATTCTGCCTTTGAAGATCTCTGACCCAAGTGATTTTCACTACCAATAAGGCAAAGTTCCATAATGAGATCAAACATAGTGGAAAAATTTCCAGGAACTAGGTTTTTAATTCATCACTTTTCCCAAAACGACTTTTCCCAAATGTCGTTGCATTGTTCTATACCCCTTAACTCCTCTCAATAAGATGTCTCCTTTTTAATCTTCTCAAAGCTGCACATTCAAAAGATAAGCCTCTCTTCCTTACCATGACCAGCTTCCGGGTGCAATCTTTCCTAGGCATACAAAGTCTATTTAGAAACTGCTAAGCTTTCAAGAAGAGGAATGAATAGCAAAAGACTTTAGTACAGGGCACTGTTTTGAATGCATGTGCTAGAAATCTCAAGCCCCCTCTACCATCAGCATCACTCAGACCTGGTGAGGAAAGCCCAGGGCTGAGGCCGAGAGCTTTAGGAACATCATGCTCCTAATACCTACTTCCTATTGAGCTCCCGCATCCAGCCTTAAGAAGAGCAACTCTTTGTCAGTCAGACAGTGAATCTAAGTGCCTACTGTGTACCAGGTACTGGGAATACAAAAAAAGGCACAAGGATAAAACCTCTCACCTTAAGGAGCTTACATTCTAATGGGAGAAATGGCATACAAACAAGTATGTGCCAATTAACTACATTCAGAATAAATAGGAAGCAACCAAAAGAGAATTTCCAGTAGAAAGTTTCCTATAGGAGGAAGGAAGTCAGGAGGCAGAGATGAGAAGGGGCAGCATTCCAGGCCCGAAGAACAATCCGTGAGAATGGCCAGACTTGGGAGATCCAGGGATTTTTTGAGCAATAATGAGGACGTCAGTGTCACTGGGTGGAAGAGCACAGGGCTCTTGATGATGGAAAACATAAGAAGAGTGGGAAGGCAGGAGAGTTGGGTTATGAATGCCAAACAGAGCAGTTTTGTATTTGATCCTGGAGGTGGATAAGAAGCCCCTGGAGTTGACTGAGTAGAAAGATGGCATGGTAGGAACTATACTTTAGGAAGATCACTTTAAGAGACTGCAATGAAAACAGGCTGGTATAGCAATGATCTAGGTGTGAAGTGATGGGGATTTGTACCAGGGTGGGGGCAGGGTCAGAGGAGAAAAGGGGAGTGTATTCAAGATATGCTGCACAGGTGACACTGACAAGCCTTGGATATTGGAGGTGAGAAAGAGTGAGGAGGCCAGGATGGTTCCTAGGTTGAGCCTGGCGGAGAGGGAAAGTAGATATGGGAAAGAAGCTGGGGGAAATAATGACATGTTTTATTTTTACATTCAAAGGTTCTGATAAAGGCCTCATTTCTAAAATATATAGAGAATTGATTCAAATTTATAAGAACTCAAGCCATTCTCCAATTGATAAATGGTCAAAGGATATGAACAGACAATTCTCAGAAGAAGAAATTGAAACCATTTCTACTCATATGAAAAAGTGCTCTAAATTACTATTGATCAGAAAAATGCAAATTAAGACAACTCTGAGATACCACTACACACCTGTCAGACTGGCTAAGATGACAGGAAAAGACAATGATGGATGTTGGAGGGGATGTGGGAAAACTGGGACACTGACGCATTGTTGGTGGAACTGTGAATACATGCAACCATTCTGGAGAGCAATGTGGAATTATGCTCAAAAAGTTATCAGACTGTGCATACCCTTGATCCAGCAGTGCTACTACTGGGCTTATACTCCAAAGAGATACTAAAGGAGGGAAAGGGACCCACATGTGCAAAAATGTGTGTGGCAGCCCTTTTGTAGTGGCCAGAAACTGGAAACCGAGTGGATGCCCATCAGCTGGGGAATGGCTGAATAAGTTATGGGATATGAATGTTAGGGAATATTATTGTTGTGTAAGAAATGACCAACAGGATGAATACAGAGAGGCTTGGAGAGACTTACATGAACGGATGCCGAGTGAAATGAGCAGAACCAGGAAATCATTATAAATGGCAACAAGATTATAGATCAATTATGATGGATGTGACGCTTTACAACAACAGGATGATTTAAAACAGTTCCAATGATCTTGTGATGAAGAGAATCATCTATACCCAGAGAGAGGACTGTGGGAACTAAGGATGGATCACAACATAACATTCTCATTCTTTTTCTTGTTGTTCACTTGCATTGTGTTTTCTTTCTCATTTTTTTCCTTTTTTCTTTGATTCTTCTTGTGTACCACGACAATTGTATAAATATGTGTGCATATATTAGATTAACATATATTTTGACCAAGAGTAACATATATTGGATTACTTCCATCTAGGGGAGGAGATGGAGGAAAGGAGGGAAATTGGAACACAAGCTTTTGCAAGAATCACTGTTGAAAAATTATCCATGCATATCTTTTAAAAATTAAAAAGCTTTAATAAAAAAAAAGAATGGCACGTTTTAGATATGTTGAAATTAAGATGGGACATCCAATTCATGATTTCATGATATCCAAGTTAGAGATGTGAGATTGTCCCACAGAGAAGACAGAGGGGTTTGGGATCTGAGTGGATCTGAGAATCAGCACAGAAGTAATAAGTCCATGCCATCTTATGAGGCTACCAAGTAGTACAGAGAGAGAAGCAAAGAACCCCGAAGGACTCTCCCCATTAGTAGGCCTGACGTGAAGATCCAGCAAAGGAGACTGGGGAGCCACCACATTGGGTAGGAGGAAAACCAGGAGAAAATGGTGGCACAAAAACAAACTATCAAAAAATGCAGAGAAGTCAAAAAGGATGAGGATTTGGAAAGGGCAACAGCTTTGCTGATTAAAAATATTGTTATAACTTTGGAAAGAATGGTTTTCATTGAATGATGAAGTTGGAAGGCAGACCATAAAGAGTTAAAAAGAGGGTGAGATGATTGGTCTTAAGGAATTTAACAAGTACTCAAGGGGAGAGAGACATGTGATGATGGAAGGATCAAGGGTGGGGTTCCTGAGGATGGGGAGACATGGATGTGTTTATAGGCAGCAGGAAAAGAGTCAGCAGACAGGAAGAGATTGCAATGAGATGATGGGGATGATAGAGGGGATAATCTGACAGAACAGAGTGGGATCACTCCTTGGTAAGGAGAAGGGCTTCTTCTTCATGTGAGACAATGGGGAAAGAGAAAACGGCAGAAGAATCTGGGGGATGTGAAATGAGCAGAGAGAAGAGGGAGTTTTCCGTGAAATAGGACCCAGTGTGGGTGGAAGGAAGGGGGGCTAGAAAAACAGGTTGAAAGAGCCAGTGAAATGAGTGGGATAGTGAGTTCATCTGATGTTTGGTCGTTCTTCAGCTGCGTCTGATTCTTCCTGACCCTAATTGGGGTTTTCTTGGCAGATACTGGAGTACTTTGTCTTTTCCTTCTCCAGCTCATTGTACAGATGAGAAAACTGAGGTAGACGGGGTGAAATGACTTGCTCAGGATCACATGGCTAGGAAGTGTCTGAGGCCAGTTTTGAACTCGGGAAGATGAGTCTTGACTGCAGGCCTGGTGCTCTGTGCACTGTGCTTCGCAGTGTGTTAATTAGGGTGTCTTAAAAGGATTGCCTAGCAGCAACGAGGATACTGTTGAGGTTATGTCACATAAATTTGGGGAAGGACCCAATCAGCAGAGTTTTGTGATTTTCTCCAGGTTCCAGGCAACTTGCATGCGAGAGTGAAGGCAACAGAAGATTGGAACAATTTTAAGGTGAGGTTTGGCAGGACAAGATTGGTGATATGGATAAGGGGACAAAGAATTTAGGGAAGAGGACCAGGTAGAGTTGAGAGAACTGGTTCACCAAAGGATTAAGATGGGAAAAAGTATGATTAGTACACAGATGATTGCTTGGGAAGAAACAGAGAGGTTCAGGGTTTAGAGGTCATGGTATGGAAGAGCAAAAAGGTTTGGGGTTGCAAGGCAGAATGACAACAGATTGTAATCAGATAGGGGAATTTTAGAGTTCATGAACATAGAGGTGGGTATACTTGTAAGTGATGGTAAAATCAAAGGTAGGACCATCTTTATGTGTGGCTGGGGTGGAGGTGACAAGGTCATGGGAAGTAGGAAGCTGAGTAGGTGGGAGGTTAGCATGTTTGAAAGAGCATAGCTATGTAAGCTGAAGCGAGGGAAGGAATTGGAGAGAAAGATTATGAACCAGGTCCTGAACTCACTGAGGAAATAGAGGGAATGTCCTGGAGGCCCATCCACAGTAATTACCAGAATTTCAATCAGATGGATCAAGTGAATCTTAATGGTTACTTCACTCAAGGAAGGAAAGGGAAGGGAAGACTCTGAAAATGTTCAAGAGGAGCAAGGAGAATTCCTACTCCTCTACCTCAAGTAATGAACTGAGGGGAGGAGTGAAAGTGCAGCTATTGATGGAAAGAGGGACCAGCACATGTCATCAAGAAGTAAACAGGTCTCAGTGAGTTCCAGAAGATGGATAGGAAAGGAAAAGATTTACGATGAAACCAATTTTCTTGCTTATGGAGCAAACATCCTAAAGAGCCATTTCTCAAACATAGAAGGAACTGAGTAAAATTTGTTTAAAAAAAGAAAGAAAAGCCATGTCCCAGATAAATGATCAAAGATACGATCTGTACCCACAGGGCCATAAATGCACACATAGCCTTTAACCTCACACCACCATCACTAGGCACAAATACCATACACACAAAATTATGGGTGTTTGTGATGGGATATTATTGTTCTTTGGGAAATGATGAGGAAAATGCTGGGTGAGAGGGAACCTGGGAAGTCCTCCATGAACTCAAGCAAAGTGAAATGTACTGTATGCAAAGTAATAACAATGTTCTTCAATAACCAGCTGTAAACGACTGCTATTCTCAGCAAAACAATGATCTGTGACTACTCTGAAGGACTTAGGAAAAATCCTATCCCTACTCAGAGAAGGAACTAATTGTGTCTGAATGTCTAAATACAGATCTCTCTTTCCCTCCCTCCCTCCATCTGTCTGTCTCTCTCTCTCTCTCTCCCCCTCCTTTCCTCTCTCTCTTTTTAAACTTAATTTTTTAAAAGTAGTTTTCCCCCCATTACAGTGGAAGATCTATGTTTTGTTTCACAGAACGACTTTTATGAAATGTTTTGCATAACTTTACATGTGGTTTCTTAATTGGGATTAGGGATAATGAAAAGAACCCGGAACTCCAAAGTTTTAAGAATAAATGTAAAAAAAACATTTAAATATAACTGGGAAAAAATATTAAATTAAAAAGAACATCCCAGAAAGCCCAGCAAAATGGGTGGGTCACTTTAGAGTGGGATTGGAGTAGGGGAGAACAGCTGAGGTTAGATTGAAGTGAATGGTATTAAGGGACTAGATAAAGAATAGTGTTTCAGTGATGATGGCCAGAGATGCAGAATCATTGTGACAGGAAAGATATCGTGCAACAGGGAGTTTATCACTGCAGAATGAATTCACATAGTCTTTGATTGTCTATAGGTACAGTTTTCTTGGGGCCTTAGGAGGTTCTCAAGAAGAGACAAGTACTGAGAGCTGAAGAAATACTTTTCTTCTCCTTAAGGGAGGAATCTGGTGCTCAACAGAATGGCGATTTTCATCTTCCCAAGGGAGGCAGCAGACTGGGCAGGATGGAAGGCTGCCTTTCCCCTATATCAAAGGCAGGAGACTGATGTGTGAAAACATGTTGTTTCTTGGTCTCCAGAGGGAATGCTTGTGGACAAAGGGCCCTCCATCCTGGATGTCATCAACACTGACTACTCACTGCCTGGCCCAGCTCGGGAGTTAATATGAAAGGCCCCAGGGACAAATTTCCTCAGGGATTGGATGGAGTAGGGAAAATTCAGAAGCTTGAATTAGGGTTGTGGCTGTGTAAGCAGAAAGGAGGAGATGCATATGAGAGACATTGTGAAGGAAGAAATCATCGGTGTCAATGGTTTAGGTATGCAGAGTAAGGGAGAAAGTGGAATCAAGACTGTGAACCTTGATGAATTTGTTTTGGGGTATGTCTATGAGATATCCAGTTCGAGATGCGAAGGGTAAGTAAGTGGAGGTGCTAGACTGGAGATGAGAAGACAGGTTACAGAGGGCCAAATAGATCTGAGACAGCTGCCTAAAGACCACAATTGAATCCACGCAAGTTGATAAGATCATACACAGCGAGCTAGATGGCACAATCGGTAGAGTTCCAGATCTTGAATCAGGAAGACCTGACTTCAGATCTGGCATTGGACTCTTACTAGTTGTATGACCTAGCCAAATTACTTAACACTTTACCTCAGTTCCTCATGTGTAAAATGAGCTGGAGAGTGACAAACTCCTCCAATATTTTTGCCACAAAACCCTGTATAAGGTCATAAATAGTTGAACACAACTGGAAAAGCAAGAATTCCTTTGCTGTTGCTAGCATTTGCAGAACTATATTGATGACTAGTGGGAGAAGTGGGCATTCTTGCTTCAGTCTTATATTAGAAAAGAACATAATTCTTTTTGGCTTTAGAAAAGTGCTTGTTATGATATTTTTAAAAGTCCCTCTACTTTGCAGGATTTTTTTTTTAATATAAACGTATTATATTTTGTGAAGTTTTTTTTTTCATCTGTTGAGATAACCATGTGATTTTTTACACTGTGCTAATTATGTTAATTATTTCCTTGATGTCAAACCATTCTCATACCTCTCTTATATTTTATCTGGTCATATTGGATGATCTCTTAGATAAATCACTATACTCTGTACAATGAGATTTTGTTGAAAAAGTTTGAGACAATTTTTATTAATTATATTGGCTTACAATTTCCTTTCTGTGTTTTAAATTTCCCTGGCCAAAGGATAAGTACTTTCTCTCATAAAAGGAGTTTGGTAGGGTGCTTTATTTCTCAACTTTTGAGGATAATTTGTGAAGCATGAGTTCTAACTGTTCTTTAAAGTCTGATAGAATACTGTGAATCCTTCAGGCCTGGGAATTTTGTTTTCCTTTGGTAGTTCCCTTAATGCTAGGTCTGTTTTCTTTTCTGAGGTTAGGTATTTAAAATCTTTATCTCATCTTCTGATAATCTGGGTGTTTTATATTTTGGAAGGTATTCTTCTATTTCTTTTGTATTCTCAGTATGTAGCTGTACATAATGTGTCCTATTAACCTTTTAATTTCTTCAAGTATTGGCTGTGATGTCACCTTGCTCATATGCTATGCCCTTGATTTGATTTTCTGCTCTCTTCTTTCTATTCATATTAGCTTTGTGAAGGTTTATCAATTTCATGAGTTTTTGCCAAGCACCAACTACTAAAAGTTGAATGTATCACTTCCTTGGTTTCCCATTCATTTCCCTAATTTCTCCTCTTTTGTGCTTATTTTCGGTTTGCTTATTTGTTGATTCTTTAATTTTAAAAAGTACATAGTTCATGGGTCTTCTCTTTTTCTATTTTGTTAATGTATTCTTATAAGGATATGATTTTCACCTTAAGGACTATTTTAGAAATTCTGGCATATTGTTTCATCATTAACATTTTTCTTTTACATAGTTATTATTTCTACGATTTGTTCTTTGATCTACTCCTTGTTGAGGATTTCATGTTCAATCTCGATTTAGGTCTCTATCTTTTCTTTGGGAAGTTGGAAACACTTTCTATTCTTTTTGCATAATGGTCTATAAAGGATATCTTGACCCTCCCTGCCTTTTTCCATTTGCTTGCAATATTGCTATGACCTAGCATATGCTTGATTTTCACAAAAGTTCCATATGGTGCAAAGATTTGCCATTAGGATTGTGGCAATCTAAGTGAAAGGGAGGAAATGTATACAAGAGACATTGCGAAGGAAGAAATCATCGGTGTCAATGGTTTAGGTATGCAGAGTAAGGGAGAAAGTGGAATCAAGGTTGTGAACGTTGACGAATTTGTTTTGGGGTATGTCTATGAGATATCCAGTTCGAGATGCGAAGGGGTAAGTAAGTGGAGGTGCTAGACTGGAGATGAGAAGACAGGTTACAGAGGGCCAAATAGATCTGAGACAGCTGCCTAAAGACCACAATTGAATCCACGCAAGTTGATAAGACCACCCAATGAAGGAGTATAGAGGGAGAAGATATTTTTAAGCCTGAGTTTACAGAATGAATGGGTTGGATTAGAGAGTTTCTGATCCAGCTCCAGCTCCATGCTCTACTGACCAGTCTCGGTAAATGCATCCAGAAAAGGTTTGCCCACCAAGAATGAATGTGTTTGACTTTGTTAACTTATTAGAGGCAGCTCGATGGTATAGTGGAGTGACTGCCAGACCTGGGTTTAGGAAGATCTTCCCAAATTCAAATTTAGCCTCAGGCCATTCTGAACTGTGATCAAGCCATTTAACCTTTGTCTGCTTCAGGCTCCTCATGCAGAAAATGAAAATACTACTAATTCCTACATCCTAATGAAATGAGGATTAAACACGTGCTTAACACTGCGTCTGACACCTAGTGTTATAAAAATGTTAGCTGTTGTTTAGACCAGGGATACAGGAGTGTATTATGTTGGGTCAGTTAACACTGCCATCTGGTGGCTATAGAGCATCTCTTCCTCTGACCAAGCAATAACTGCTTTCCAATTCAGTCCAGTCCCTAAGTATTTATCAAAGACTTCCTATGTTCTTGGCGGTTTCCTAAATGCTGGGGAGAGAGGTACAATGAATCAAGTAATTTCTGCTCACAGGATTCAATAAGTCTTTATTCTGACTTTCAAAAACGTATTGGTCTGAAGAAGGAGCAGACGTGGAAAGGTGGCTGAAGGCAGCCCATCCTTACAGGTGAAGGCCCCTGGCCTCCTATTCGGGAAGATTCCGGAGTATTCTCTGCACTGACGCGTTCATCCGTTTAGACTGTGGGGAACTAGTAAGTTGCTGAACTCATTTCCTGAGAAACGCAGTTCTATGACATAAGAGGGATCCTGATGTAGGAAACAATGAAGCTCATGTCTAAAGGTAAACTTACACATAGACCGAATCAGTTTCTCTATGAAGGATTTTTTGAGGGATAGAGTGCCTTCTCCCCTCACCCCCAAATCTCTCTGCTATTGACCCATTCTCTGTGATGCAATTAAAAGAACTCTTGAGTTTGGGCACTGGGGTCACAGAAAGCATCGTCCTCTGGCCAGTCATCTTCTCTTAGCCTTCTTTCCTTTGGTGTCTGAGTTAACTAAGCATTGCCCACTTTTTCAGAATGGGAGGAGAGTGGAGAAGGTATCCCAGGAAGAATCTGTACCCATGGGAATCTTTAACATAGAGCCAGCCTAGGTCAAAGATTAAGAGACTTTCATTTCCATCTCCCCTTTCTAACGTGTATAGGTTGTATATCTTCATGTGGAGAAGGCCATGAAATCTGTTTTCAGAAGTGTTGTAATTTTATGAAATGGAAGTGCCTCAAGAAACACTGGTGCTAATCTGTGGTATCTAACTGTAAGGGAAATACAACTGGTAGGTGCTCAAGCCGATGGCATTACATAAGGGGTAACCCCAACTCACCCACTGTAGAATACCAGAAAAGCTTTCATTGCATGAGACTGAAACAGAACTAAGTTATTGACATCAGTACCTTCAATTCAAAAGGAGTAAACTGTTTGTGGAAGATGTTTTTTATTCAAGGAATGTAGCATATTATTGATCATAGACCTAGCTTCGTACAGATTATACTCTATTCTTCCTCCACGCTTTGAATGATTCTTCCTATAAACAAAAATCTAATAAATTGCAAGTTTCCAGTGACCACTAGCTCAAAATTCTTGAAGAATTGAATAGAATTTAAATGTCACGCTTTCCACTTCCAAGAGTATATTGCTTCAGATAGCAAAAGGGTTCTCCCATTAACTGAGAGCAATAAAAAACCAATAGTGTATGTGCCCTGTTTTTAAGAAGTCTACAGTAGTCTACAAGCAGGGAGCTTTCGTTCGCTTCAAGTGAAATTGAACTAGCCTATCAACTGACAGCAGTACCAGTCAAACTGATTAAACAATATGAATTATTAGATTATATATGCTTTTTACTTCAAGGAAATTATTATTTTATGGGTCACGTAGCTGCGATCCTGGTGATAGACTATGTTTTCCTCATGAGTTTTAAAGATTCCTTTTAGAGATAGAAATCTAACACGAACTGGAGCTCTATTAGATAAGGTTCTTGAAGAATAGAAATGAATTTAAATATCTTGATTCCTAGTTGGACCATTCCATTGTCTTATATTGAAAAAAGACATCCAGTAAAGATGTCACTGTATTTTTTTTTTGATGAGTTTTCAGGAATCACCCCTCTTCTCAGCAGTCTGACACCTAATGAAATTTTTTTAAATTCAAGATGTCCAATCAATTGATAGAAATAGCAACCTTGTGGATATAAACAAGGGGATATCGGACCATGAATTTTAATTCAAGAAATGTACTAGAAGCTAGATCCCAAAGATTATATTATGGTACTTTTTCACTGAAGGTTTTTAAGGATTTCTCCTCTAGACAGTCACTTGCCATGAAGTGGAGATCTCCACTAGCTCTTGAACGAAGGTGTGAGATGAACTGAATTGGATTTAAGTGTTGCTTCTCAGTTGCAATATTCCATTACTTTAGACTGCAATGGAGCTTATCCATAGATAGGCAATGATACAAACCCAGTAGGAATAAAGCAGTGGACTCCCCAAAGCTAAAAAATTTCTAATTTTCCCTAAAGATGGCACCGTGCTATTCTGCCTGTCTTCAATCCCTCCCCTCCCCTGGACTTTTCTGGAAACATCCTTTAAGCAAAACAGCAGAAGAAGAGAGATCATAGATTTTGAAACAGTCCTTTCCTACCAAATGATAGCAATACCAACCCAACTGGAGTTACGCAATTATAGAAACAACAAGAATTATAGGAAACACTCACTAGAATCTATCAAGATGTATGCTCAAATATGATCTGGAAGAAAAAAGGCAGTTTTAAATTCTATTCAAAGAATTTGCCAGATTGCTTTTCACACATAAAGGTTCTTTTTTTTTTTTTTTTTTTTCCAGCTGAGGCAATTGGAGTGAAATAACTTGGCCAGGGTCACACAGCCAGAAAGCGTTAAGTGTCTGAGATCAGATTTGAACTCGGCTTCTCCTGACTTCAGGACTGGTGTCCTATCCACTCTACCAAACTAGCTGCCTCTCACACACAAAGGTTCTTATACATGGTACTGAGGGAAACTCCTAAAGGCAGCAGATTGATATGAACTTGATTATGATAGGAATGTATTGTTTTAGATTCTACTGATGGAGAACAATAAAACCCAACAGGATCATTTATTTTACTCCATGAAAGCAGATTTCTAGTCCTCACTTAAATGGCACAATTCTTAAGATTAGAGCCTTCCTTCTGAGGCACCCTCCCAATTTAGTCCTATATTTGGCTTTTATGTGATTGCTTCCTTGTAGGCTCCCCCAGTTAGTGGTGACCTCCTTGCCAGCAGGGACTTTTTTTGGTTGGGGGTGGGGAGTGGGGTTTTTCTTTATATCTCCACTGCTTAGCAAGTGCCTGCTTCAAATGGCACTAAATTCCCACCCTGCTGCGCTCCTTGTAGCCACGTACACCTTCTCTACCATGCCCTCGGTAAACACATCGAGAAATCTCATCCTCTTGTAAGATCCAATCAGCATGCTATCTCCATACAGAAAGGGAATAGAAAGACTCCGAGTGCAGGCTGAAGTATATTTTCTTTCTTTTTGCTTTATTTTGAACAGAGCTAATGTGGAAATTTATTTTGCATGGCTACCCATATTTGTAATATGTTCTATTTTTTCCTGTCTTTTCAATAGCTGGGGAAGGCAGAGGGAAAGAAAAAGAACTTGGAACTGAAATAAAACTGAATTTTCAAGAAAGATGCAGCTGAAAGACCATCACAGGTGTCCTTCTGGCTCATCTGGTTTGTGGGGAGGAGTAGAATAGGGTCTCAGAATTATTAGCTGAAAAGACCTTCGAATACAGAACAAAGTATGTCAGAACTGAATGGTACCTTGGAACATAGCTTCCAAGAGAGCAGCCCCATCTTTCAAAGTGCTTTCCTCTAGCCCATTGCACTGGATCTCAGGGTTCCTCTTCAGCCTTTTTGCACCGAATTGGTTCCCAATGTCCCCAGCCAAAAGTGTTTTCCCCACTGGGAAGGAGGCAGTTCAGTCAGATGTAGAGGCAGAGCAGTGGGGGCTCAGAAGAGGATCTGACTAGAAAAAGTACTCTTTGTTCCCTTGGATCTCCTGCCCCTTATCAAGAGAAAAATCCCAGCCAAGCCTCTCCTGCTCATTTTCCTAGTCTATCATAAACGTGCACTCAAATTTGACTTGAGAAGACTTCAATATTACCCTCACACTAGTCGTTTCCACGTACAGCTTAAGGTCCATAAGACTCCATGATGGATCTGCTCGCAGAGATGATTTTGCTCAATGATCCTGTGAGTGGGGAAAACCAAAAGGGCCTCAGAGTTATTTGCCAGAGCCAGGGATCATGTCCCCCAAAGTTTCACTAGGAAAGGGATGCCCTCTTGACAGGGATGATCTTGTGATACTCCTTCCTCCATGTGGACACTTTGTGATAACTGAAGAGATTCTCAGAGTACGGCACCACTTAGGAAACGAGGCCCACGGACACTCAAGAGAGATCAGTCTAGCCGCTGTTACCAGAGATGGGACAAAGTACATGAAGATGAAGGTGGTGCATTGAGTATCAGGCCTGGAGTCAGGAAGGCTCATCTTCCTGAGTTCAAACCCGGCCCCAAACACCAGCTGTGTGACCCCAGCTGAATCACTTCACCCTGTCTACATCAGTTTCCTCATCTGTAAAATGAGCTGGAAGAGGAAATGGTAAACCATTCCAGTATCTCTGCCAAGAAAATGTTAAATGGGGTCAAGAGGAATCATTCGCAACTGAAAACAACTGAACAACAAAATGAGGAATGAGTGTTGCCCAGAGGGGCCAGGATCTCTGAGTTGGAAGGGCCCGTCCATCTCATTCAGGCCCACTGGACTATGGATCTCCTCCACCACGTTCCCAACAAGAAGTCTGCTGGCGACTATTTGAAGGCTTCTAGTTAGTGGCAGGCCAAGGAACCCTACTGCCCTTATGTTAGGTCATTTTCTCCTTGTGTAATGGGGGGTCTGTTAGATGTGCAGAATGTTTGCAATCAATTTTCTCTGCTTGAGGGAGCTTAGGGAGCCCGTGTTATGGGCCAGAACTCTTGTACTTAAAGCAAGGATTCTTACAAGGTCCTAAGTGGAATTGAAAGACAATGGTTATCTAGTTTAGCATGGCAATTAATAGTTCTCTAGTTCAGGAAATGTACTTAGTACTTAATTATAGTTCCACAAGATTCACACCTATGATGATGTAATTATAACAGAGCATATAACAGGCAGCAGGGAACGAGAGACAGATTCATTCCAGCGTCCACCTTTGTGGTGGCTGGAGGCTGAAGCTACAAGCCCGGGGACTCAGAGCCAGATTTGTTCACTTCATTCCACACCACCGTGGTGGGCCCCTGCACTTCCCCACTGAGACCAAGACTCCTGAAACACCTCCAGAAAGCTAGCTGGGCCCCAGGCAAGAAACTAGATTGTGAAGGAGACAATAAGGACTTTGGGACTTTAACACCTGGCTATTCTCATGGTGATGAATCTGTTGAAAGGAAGGCTGCTCCAAGACCTCCAGAAAACCAACAAGAACATTACAAACTCGCTTCTAAGAGAGCTGTAACAGTACAGAGTGGAGGGAACTTGAAGAGGTTGTGATGTATGAGCAGACCTTCTGTAACTGGTTCCCGGAAGCTAGCCACATGGGGAGACAGGCATTCCCAAACTCCTGTCAGCTTCCACTCCTTCCCTCTGTCCTCTTTGGACACTCCATTAGTGACTTGCTTGAAGTGTCCAGCCTAAGACTGCACTGTCTCCCTTTAGGACATGGATACTTCACCCTGTCTGCATCAGTTTCCTCCACAGATTTCTCCACATTTGTCAGCTTATTTGTCTGGATACCATTATTTCTCTTAACTGTTTGAGGGGACGAGAGTTCAGTAAAAGTGCTGGTGAATTTGGGGCACCTTATAGATTACTTTGGTTATTTCCTGCCTGGGGAATGAGTCTTCCCATCACTACTGATAGACAATTGTAACCCAAACTGGGGTATAGTCTCTCAATCACCTTATTGAACCAGTTACCGTCATCTATGGACCGGCTGCAGCAATCACTATGCACATGGGTTACCAGAGGAAGCCTGGAGCAAGGCGAGGAAGAATATCTTCAGATGAAACAAAGACCATTCCAGGGGGTGCCACAGGCATTTGAGAGTCCCAGAGGCAGCCCACCACTTTCAGGGGCCTGATCTTATAGAAGGGAAGAGATCAAGTCTAGGCACTAGAGCTAGGAAGAAAGGAAAGCCACAGATTTGGGAGCCACAGCCTTGACCAAGGAGTCTTTCAAGACATGTATAAGACTAACATCATCATGCCCAGTGAGCATTGCAATCCACTTCACCCCTTACAGGGCAGCCTCTGACCTCCCGTGCCACTAAAAGTGCCCTCCCAAAGTCACCAGTGATCTCTTAGTGGCCAAAGCCACGGGCCTTTTCTCCGTCCTCCTTCTCCTTGATCCCTCTGCAGCCTCCAACACTCTCTCTCCTCCTGGATCCCCTCTTCTCTCTAGGTTTCTGGGAGCCTTCTGCTCTGGGTCTGCTCCTCCCTCTCAGGCTGCTCCTTCTCAGTCTCCTTTACTGGACCCTCCTCCAGATCCTCCCCAACTGTAGGTGTCCCTCAGGGCTCTGCCCTGGGCTCTCTCGTTCTCCCTCTCCACTCCTTCACTAGGAGGGCTCATCAACCCCAGAAATTCCCTTCTTCTCTGGATGCTGATGATTCTCAGCCCTACCCATGCTCCCCTAACTCTGCCGACCTCCACTCCCTCGGCTCTGACTGAGCTTTCCCACGGCTTCACCTGGATGGCCGGCAGCCATCGGAAATGGAGCTCCAGCATGGAAGTCTTTCCCCTCGAGCCTCCCCAGACCAACTTCCCGATGACTGAGGGCAACACCCTTCTCCTGCCCCTCAGGCTCACAAGCTAGAAGTTGTGCTGGATCCTCCCATACCTCTCGCCCCCAGATCCAGGCTGTTGCCAAGGCCTGTCCGTCCCACCTCTGCAGCATCTCTTGGATACATCCCCTCCTCTTCCCCTGACCCTGCCCCACCCTGGGACAGCCCCTCATCGCCTCATGTCCAGACTATGGTAATAGCGTGCTAGGGGCAGGGTCTGCCTGCCACACGTCTCTCTTTAGTCCAATTCGTCCTCCATTCAGACACCAAAGTGACTTTGCTAAAATGCAGATCTCATCACGTCACCCTCCACACCTCTGCTTAATACTTTCTCTTGGTTCCCTCTTACCTCCAGGAAGAAATATAAAATGCTTTGCTTGGCGTTCAAAGCCCTTTAAAACCTATCCTACACACACACACACACACACACACACACAGACACACACACACACTTTTCCACTCTTCTAACACCTGACTCCCCAAAATATACTATTGTATCTAGTGACCCTAGCCTCCTGGCTATCCATGAACAAAGCCTCCATTTCTCAGCTGTGGATATTCTCCCTAGCTATGCTCATGCCTGGAATGCTCTGTTCTGTCTACTTGACCTCAGACAGGGTGCAGTGGATAGAGCACCAGCCCTGAAGTCAGAAGAACCTGAGTTCAAATCTGGCCTCAGATACGTCTTAGCTGTGTGACCTTGGGTAAGTCACTTAATCCTAACTGCCTCACCAAAAGTAAAGTAAAATAAAAATAAATTTCCCAGAAAAGCACAGATGAGCTTAGTTCAGTATGAATCAGTGCCAAGTAATTTTTAATAGTCAATGTGCTAGTATAAAGAAATGTATGGATAGCACTTACCTTTGTAATGCATAACAGAGCTAAACCTCTGTCTAAATAAGCCTGGGACTATGGCAGTCTAAGAAATCTCTGGTTTAGGGCTCCTCTTTTAGCTCCCCAGGCTGGTACCCAGAAGGCTTCCTGTGAAGATGCTATCCTGGCATCCCTGCCCCACCCCTTCTCTTAAGGCCTCCATCTCTGGCAAAAGGTAACACGAGTCTTGCTGGCCAATCCCTGGTGCCTCCTGCCTGAAACATTAGAGACAGGAAACTAATAAGATAGTCTGGAGTGAGACTGCAGCCTCTGTAAAACCCTCAAATTTCAGCCAGTTTCTTTAAGAGAAGAGGTAGAATGAAAGGGGCAAGAATTTTGTGTACCCTTTGCAAATTCATGGAGAGCTCTTCTTCATCACACACAAGCTGCAGGCTACCTTAGAAAGCTTCTCTGCTGAGATGTGGCCGTATCCTTGTTGCTCAGATAACTTGGATCCAAGCCTATCTTCTCTCTTGCTCCTTGTTCCCTTGACCCCCATTCTCCCCAATCTCTTGATCTCTCCATCTTGTACCAGTGGCTTCTCAGAGTCTGCTTTATGTCTATTCTTATTTACAATGTGTCTGTAATAATAAAGGCTAATCATCTTTTGCATCACTGACCAGGCTGCCTTGTTTATGAATGAATGAGAAAGCCATTTTGGGTGTTTACTGCGTACAAAGCACTCAAAATGGTCGGAAAGTGACTTGAAGGTTCGTAATGTCTTTTTCAAAGTAGCCATCGAAAGGGCTTGGACTTGGGAGTACTGATTGCCCCAAACTACTTTTATCTGGGGCACATCAAGGTAAGCTTGAAATTTCTCAAGGAGCTCGTTGGTACACACAGGATAACCAACTGGAACCAATTTCAGGTGGCTCTAAGGGATACCACAAACAAGAAGCCAAGATCTGTTACATACTGTGACCGTGCGGGCCAGCTGCTGCAGAAGTCTACAGGAGAATAGAGGCAGGCTGATGACAGCAAAAGCACCGGCCCTTCGGCGCTTGACTCGGCTAATTCTATGCTACCTGAAAAATAGAATGGGTGGATGAGACAGGTGCAGTAAAAGAAGAAAAGTGGGATGTTCTCATGACGCGTGTGGGATGTGAGATGTGCTCAAGGAGCAACCCAAGTACATGAGCCGACTCGCCGACTCGCCGACTCTGGATCATCCTAGTAACGATCCGGGAAAATCCTTTTCCTATGAGTACGGAATTTAGTTAGCACGGAGGGTCCGGCTTCATTACTTTGACAGAATCCATCAACAGATAGAACGAGGTTGGAGTTCAGTGAAATGGTCTCATTGAGAGCGATGTGAAGCACAGTGAGGTTTCCCAAAGTAAACTACAGCCACAAGGTTCTGTATGGGGAGGCAGAGTGGGAGAATGTGAGCTATGACTACTCCACAGTTAAGGTAAACCACCTGGAATGAATGTAAACAGCAAAGAAGCTCTATCCATGGGAAAACTTACACATGACCAGGAGCTATCTCTGGCACTAGGCCCTCTTGGATGTCTACTGCTGGCTTCTTGGGAGTAAATGCCCCGATCAACCCAATAAACTATAAGAAGCCCGCTCGGATACAAACTCATGCTGCTGTGGACTGTCTCTCATTCTGGGGTTTCTCGGTGTTCTCTTGGAGGGTCTGCCGCCTTGTAACGGCATAATCAGTGCAGACCAGATCTGCCACCTTACAGGTTCCCCATCAGCAGGGCAACAGCATTAAAAATAGGACCAGGTGATGAGCCTTGCTGATGACACCAAGATTTCTAGCGAGTTGCCAGGGTGTTGAATGGATAATTAGTGCATTTTCATTTTCAGGAGGACTTGTACAGAGAGAGGCACTGAAGGTTCTGAGAGTTCAGCCAATGAACTTCACTGAGCCAAGGAGTATATACACTGAATCAAGAGCTGTGCTATAATGAGCTACAGGGTGAGGACACTCAGAGCCCATCCTTTCATCCCTGGAAAGTACAAAGGCAAAGGGTTAGCATAATCACGCAGCACTGTGGCCCTCAACACATGTTGTTGGGGTTATTCTTGAGCTCTTTTACTCCTGTCATTATTGTCCAATCTCGGGACCCCATTTGGGGATTTTCTCAGCAAAATTACTCGAGTGGTTGGCCATTTCCTTCTCCAGCTCACTTTACAGATGGGGAAACTGAGGTGAACAGGTTGACGTGACTTGCCCAGGATCACACAGCTAGGAAGTGTCTGAGGCCAGATTTGAACTCAGGAAAATGAGTCTTCCTGACTCCAGGCCTGGGTCTTTATCTACTCCACCACCCCAGTGCCCCTAGCAGTTCTGCTAAATAGTGGCAGTGAAATGGACAAAGGACTGGCCTCCCTCCCTCCCTCAGTTTTAGGTTAAAGGGCCTGGGGCTCACAGAGAAAGGTCTGCTCAGCTAGATTAGGGGACTTTTCTTGCACTTCAAAATGCCAGATCAATAAAGCTCCCAAGAAGGATATCTGTTAGGGTGGTGCCTAACCCTGATCCCTATCTATGTTAAAACATCTGCCATTGTATCTTTTGTCCTGTAAAGTGGAGTCACTGTTTAATGCCAGAATGTAACAAGCCAAACAGAAATGCTTATAAGGCTGTCCCTACTTCAGTTGGGCATGGAACTATGCCAGAATTCTACTGGAGGTCCGTCCTGCTCATGAAGACCATCTAGGCCAGTTACAAATAAATTTATTTCTAAATTAGGAATTACTATGGCCGTCTTGAATTTTATTGCCTGGGCTATTTCAGCAGAAGCCACTTGACTCTCAGAGGTTCAAATTAAAGACATCAGGTGGGGGTAGGAAGGGGAGAAGAGGGCACCTTACCATCAGGCCTTGAATATCTCGTCTGATCTCCAGCCTCCAATGGAAGACAAGATTTGAGTCTCCTGCTGATATGATGAGGTGAGAAGGCACCATCGTAGCCATTTCATCCCAGCCACGCAAGTCTCTTGATACTGGTTTTCAGCCTCCTGTGTGAAAGCAGCACCAGTCTCCTCCTACTGAAATGAGAGGGATCCCTTCCATCAGCTTTCAGGTATGTCTTGGGAGAGGGGCAAGAGTGCTCTTTTTCTTCCAGGTTCTTGCTCCCCAGTCTGAACTGCCCCAGGCCCTGAAGGAACTCCGCCCTGAGGTCATAACACTTTTGACATTAACAGCCTTTTGAAAGTCGTTCCTAGGTGAATAATAAGCTTGGCACTGGTCATATGTATCCTCCCCACCCCAGCGATCTGAGCTCTGATTCTGAAGGTTATTATTCAAACCTCATTCCCCATCTCTTTCTGCCTGATTCCTTATTACCACTGCCTTCCAACAATACTCTGCCTCCCAGCTCCCTACCCTGGTGTCCTTTGGAAAACGTGCTCAATGTGTACAGAGCTGCTTTCTCCTTAAATCTTTTCCTTTTCTACTCCTTCCATCTTCTGACACTGAGACCTGGTTCCTCCCAAGTTCTGCAACGGTAGGAAGGAAAGCCACGGGAGAAGCTGGGGCTGAAAGACTTGGGACTGTATGTAGGGAGTAATCTGTGTGAGGGTTAGGGAGCTAGCTGCATCCTTAACTGTACCACCCCCATCTTCATCAATTCTCTTTTCTGATCACAGTCTGTTGGCACTCACTTCCCCAAATCCATTCTTCTTCTTACTAGGACCTTTGATGACCCTTCTACCCTTAGTACAGTTGGCCCCACGCCAACTCCACATTCCTCCCTCCCCATCTTGATCCTGAGGTGAACAAGTTCAACTCAACACAATCCTCTTCTCCTGAATCCCTTGGCCCTTGATCCTGTTATCCTATCACTGATCCTCTCTCTCTCCCCAGCCCCAGGCTTGGATTACCTATCTAATATTGATTTTGTGCTTTTATTCATACTCATCTGTGCTGTGGGCAGACCATCATAGATAGAAATCAATTGTATACCACCTAGCTTCGGTCCATACTGCTCTCTCTGGCAGATTACCCCTCCTTAGCATCTACGTTCCCTCACTAATTTCCAATCTTTCCCTGAATCTTATTCAATTTTTCAATCTTTTCAAGGTAGCATATCATTCTGTCATCCATATTACTTCACCGATCCTTCAAATTCTCTTCAAAGTCTCTGGACTGTCTACACTCTTGCCCTATCAGTTAGTCAATAAATATTTGTTAAGTGCTTACTATGTTCTGGGCATGAACTTAAGCACTGAGGATTAAAACGGACAAAAGACAGTCATTGTTTCCAATGCACCTAATGTGAAAGACGACCAAGTACAAATGATGCTACAGACAGGATAAATTGGGCATAACGAACTGAGTAAAAGCCCTAGCATGAAGAGAGATCAGGAAAGGAACGGTTCCTGCAGAGGGAAGGGTTGTTGCTGGGACCGGAAGGAAGCCTAGGAAGACAGAGGGCCATGAGGACAGAGAGCCTCGTAGGTATGAGGGAGTCAGAGGCTGCATGTGAGGAACAACAAGGGCGCCACTGTCATGGAATCACAGAGTCCGTGGGAAGCAGGAAGGCGAGAGAAGGCTGGAAAGGTGGGAGAAGAGATGAGTTGCCAAGACTTTTGATGGGCAGAGATTTACTTAAAAGAGACACAACATGGCGGGCTTTAGGGAAATTGATGTAGTTACTGAATAGAGGATGGACTAGAGTGGAAGAGCCTGAGGCACAGAGACCATACTATTGCGGTGGTCTAATGGAAAAACTGGGGATTGGGGTTCCACAAATGCTGCAAAGGAGGACAAAGAGGAATAAACCATCCTGTTGAGTCACACGCAACCGTTCCTTTTGTAAGTCAAGGAACCGGCTAACCCCAACTAACCTCCAGTAAGAGGGCTCCCGCTTCAAGCTGGCTAAAACTGGCCAGGGCCAATGACGAAATAAGAGCTTTCTAAAAGCATGCATGCTTAATGAAGCTGCACACATATTAAGCAATATACCCAAAGGCAGGATATCGCTCTTTTTGAACAGGGATGTGTGACTAGGGATGGGGAACATGTCTAGGAGCAACACAGAAGAGGTGAGTAGGGAAAGTTGTAAGGCAGAAAGGCTCAGGCCAATCAGAACTGTGAAGGAGGGGACGACTAACTTTGGGGTATAAAAGCTTGTTTCCCTTCTGTATGTACAGACTCATATGGAGTTTCCACACCTGCTTCTGCGGGAGCATTATTCAAAGGTGAAACCGATTCACTCATTTTGAGGTTACTACACCCTTGTGGGGGTTCAGAATTTTGTTCCCAACATCTGAGCATCAGGTAATGAGGGCCCGAAATGAGTGGTGACAGTAACAAGATGCAAAGGAGGGGCAGAGAGAGATTAGGAAGATAAAATCAAAAGGACTTGATGTTGAAATAGATATTGGGGGAAAGGTGAAAATGAATGAGGAGTCAGAGGTGACCCTTAAGTTGCCACCTTGGGTGACTGGGAGGATGGCAGTGACCTTGACAGCAATAAGAAAGTTCAGAAGAAAGAGTTTAGGTGGAAAGACAATGCAGTGTCTTCTTAACTCTCTGGCTTCATCTCTTAATCCTCAATCCACCCCCTTGCACCCTCTGCAACCTCTGACCCTGTCATCATCCTCTTCTGGGCACTCTTTTCTCTGCAAGGTTTTATAACAAAACTCTCTCCCAAGTCTCCTCTATATCAGTCTTCTTTGGGAACCTCAAGCCAAGTTATCCTAAATAACTGTGGGGATATCTCTCAAAGCTGTGTCTTAGACCTCTTCATTTAAGCTTTTTGTTTGTGATCTCAAGGTGGACAATGTGGATCACTACCTACAAAGCACATAGCGCCCAGGCAGCTAGATGCTATGGACAACACACTACTGGAATCAGGAAAACCTTCTCTAATGGCCTCACGGCGTGGAACAAAGACCCAAGGCTGAGGATTTACAAAAAGACAGCATGCGTGTGCGCTTCCTTACCACGCAATACAGCAAGTAAGCCAAAAATTAAAGCAACACACACCGTATGACCACACAGACGGAATCTGGCCACCTCACGTAAGTGAGGAAACTGTCTCCAATGTCTAAAAGCTCAGGGAGAATACCTATGCTTACAATGAGATTGGAGCAGGGAACTTTATAGTGTAACGGTAGCATTGGGTAGGAACAGGTAACGAGCACCAAATGTTGGAGGTGAGTCCTTAATTGGACTCAGGGACGTGAGGAAAATCCTCAGGGTTATCTAACAACATCGGATTCAGGTGGAAGAGTTTTCAAATAAGGACCAGAAATTGGGGGAGCATCTGAATCGGCAATCAAAGATTTCAGAAGTGGGTGTTGGTGCGAGGCCACCGCAGTCAGCCAAAAGTCACGGCCAGTCCAGGGATGGAGGTTCTTCACATGTTTGGCACAAGGTCAAAGAGTCAAAGCTGTGCAAAAGCACAGGTTGTTATTACTTACAAATTCAGGGCTATTCAGATCACTTAGTGTATGTGACAGGCTAATATATGATATATATGAGATAGATATATGATATAATAATCATAATAGCTGTGTTCAAATTCAGCCTCAAAACACTTACTGTGTGGAACCTGGCAAGTGACTTCACATGTCTGCCTGCCTAGGTTTCCTGATCTGTAAAATAGGAATAGTAACAGCATCTACCTCCCAGGGTAGTTATGATTATCAGTCTGAGTGAAGCTTGAACACCTTCAAGCCCACTTGTGGAATCAACAAACAAATCCTGGGGTGACTGGGCTGGAAGGCAGCCTCAGCCTCAGGAACTTTACCCAGGGACAGTGTGAGGGTTGGACAGCTGAGTAGGAGAAGATGGAAAGACTCCTAAGAACAGCTGTGCTGTCTTGTACAGGTTTGGGCTGCACCTGTAGAAGGAACTAACACATGACTGATGAGAGTGGTGACAGAGTCAGAGGGTTAGGGTTAAAGTGGGAGGGGCAGAGACCCTACTGACTGTGGGCACTTGCAGGAGAGTAGAAGGCAGAGGATAGCTGTAGTTTGCAATCACCAGAGGGACCAAAAGAGAGAGTATTCGTGGGGAGGGGGCTTTGTCATGGCTTAGGGTGAAGCAGAATGAATAGGACAGAACCCAGGACAGAATGCAGAAAATAACAGCAAGAAGAACCTAAATCCTGCATCGTCAATGCCCACAACTTGGGACTATGATAACAGCTGCTAAAAACAAAACAAAAACGAGTAAGAAAAGGAGAAAGGATCCAACTATAGATAAGCTACTAAGGGGACAGAGAAGATCTAGATTCAGAGGAAGATAATGGAACTAAAAAAGCTGCTCCCTTCTCAGTGAAAATATCATATGGTCCCAAGCCCAAAAGATTTCCTAGAAGAACTTAAAAAGATCTTTTAAAATCAAATAAGAGAAATTGAGGAAAAATTAGGGAGGGAAAGAGCCATCTAAGAACAATAAGAAGCTTATGAAAAGAAAGCCAACTAACTGGAAATACAGAATCAAAAACTTAAGGAATAAAATAATTATTTGAAAAGTAAACTTGGGCAGGGAAGCTAATGATAGTATAAGACACCGAGAAATAATAAAGCAAAATCAAAAGAATGAAAAAATAGAAAAGAATGTGAAACACCAGAAAACAACTGATCTAAAGAACAAATCAAGGAGAGACAATAATAGTCAAGAAAGACAATAGTCAAACTATCTGAAGGATAGAATAAAAAAAATCTTGATACAATATTGTTGGAATCCTTACAAAGTGTTAAGTCATTAGAATTGATAAAGACGATAATTATCTAATTTAGATGGTTCAGTATGATTGATCTGATCCTACAGGAGATCTTATGGGCCAGAACTTGAAACAAGGTACTAAGTGGAACTGATGGAAGCAATGCTTGTGTGCTTAGGTTTGCACCTTTAAGTGTTTACACATTAGAGCTCATACACTGGAGTTCACAAGTATAGAGATACACAAAGTTAACTTTGTAACTTTGAATTCACACCTCCCATAATCCCACTCTCGGAGGAGGAGTCAACCTTTTACACCAAGCATAAAAAGAGCTTCAGTCAGTCAGTCAGAGTCAGTTCAGAAGAAGCCACGAGTCGGAGTTGAGCTAGAGCCAGAAGTCACTTTGGAAGACTGACAGAGTGAGAGTCAGTTCGGGAGATTGAGAAGCTAATCTGCAGTCGAGCAGAACCAAGATTCAGAGAGAGCCTGAAGCTAGCAACAAGAGCTCTCAGAACCAAAGAAAGCTAACTGGGCTATTTTGAAGAAACAATAAAGAACTACTTCAACACCTGGCTGCATTTGGGGTGATTATTACTGAACTGAAACTAAGGCTGCCTCCAGAAAACCTCCCCAAGAAACCTGCTTCCCAGAGAACCATCATATATTATAAAAAAGAAGAGAAAACCACACAATATCACAAGAAATTATCAATGAAAATAGCCTGAAATTCTAGAACAAGAAGGCAAAGCAGAAATAGAAAAAAATGCATCAATCACCACCAGAAAGAGATTCCAGGATGAAAATTTATAGGAATACAAGAGCCAAGTTTCAAAGCTTCCAGGATAAGGAAAATATTTTGTAAGCAACAAGAAAAAACAGTTAAATACCATGGAGTTACAGTAAGGATGACACAAGACCTAACAATTACTATATTAAAAGGACCATAGATCTTGGAATACTATATTTCATAGAGCAAAAGAACTGATATCAAAGGTCATTTACAAAGCAAAATTAATTATAATCCTGAATTTTAAAAATGGACATTTAATAAACTGAAAGAACTTCAAGTATCTGTGACAAAAACAGTAGAACTTAATGGAAAATGATATATAAGATCCAGAAGAATCATAAGGTGAATCATTAAAGAGAAATGTTAAGGGACTCAATAAAGTCTTTACTTCTCATATGTGAAAACATGATCAGTATTCTTATGACTGTTAACATTATTTAGCTTAAAAGAAAGACAGACTGAGCGATATATGATATACAAAAAATAAAACTATGTAGAGAGATGAAAAGAAGTAATTATCTCATGCCTCATTTGCATGAGATATGAAATGAAGAATTCATACAGAAGAAGTAATTGATGGGGCCAGTGGGAAGTGCTAGAACCTTACCCTCATTGGAAATGGGTTAACATATTTGGCCAGAAATGTATAAGAAATCAGGGGATTAGAGGAGAGGATAAGGGAGGGAGTCTTGGAGGGGTGGTCAGGTTAGGGAGTAGGAGGACAAGGCAGCTGGTAGAAATAAATTAGAGGTGTGAGGAGGGATAGGGTAAATAGGGTAAGAAAGGCAGTGAGGGAAAAATAGGAAGAAGGGAAAGGCACAAGTAATTATAGCTTAGAATGTGAATGGGATGAATTTAACCATAAAAGGGAAATGGGTAGCGGACTAAAAATCTAAATTCAACAATATCCTGCTTTCAAAAACACAACAAAATGACAAAAAGGTGAAGGGTTGGAGTAAAATTTATTATCTAGAAAAAGCAGTACTAGTAATCATGATCTCAGCTAAAACAGAAATAATTAAAAGAGAAAAATGGGGAAACTATACTATGTGTCACCAATATTATTCAGTATTGCTTGGGACCATTTAAAATGGTTGAAATACTGTTTATGTTATGTTATCCAAAAAGATATAAAATACCTGAGTATACCTGCCAAAACATGCAAAACTACATGAACACAAATATGGAACATTTCTTTTAATAAATAGTCATTTAAATAATTATAGTAATATATATTGTTCATGGTTAGGCAAAATCAATATACTTAAAAATGAGAATTTACCTAATCAGTTTATTCAATGGCATCCCTATTAAATTACTAACTGTATTTTACTAATAGAAAAAATAATAAAAGGTCACTGGCAAGAACAAAAAGTCACGAATTTCAAAGAAACTAGGGAGAAAAAATGTAAAGAAAGGAGATTCAGCAGTATTAGCCCTTGGACTATATTATAAAGTGAGATCATTGTTGAAGTGTCAAGTGGATAATTTTTATTATTTTAAATTAAAAATTTCTTGTATAATTAAAACCAACGTAGTCAACAATAGAAGGAATGCAGAAAATTGTGGAAAAAAACTTTCAAAGAGACAATTTCTCAGAGTGTGATTGTGTTGAAATACTATTGTGGTGTAGGAAATGATGAACTGGTTGATTTAGAAAAAACAAACATGGAAAGACTTGGACATATGAAGGAAGATGCTATTCCTCTTGTATGAGAGATATGAGAAATGTTCTTGGTGAGAAATACTGAAAAGTTAGATTTCCACAAACTGTTGCAAAGCTTCAAGGTCATGTAAGATAATAACTATCACTGACCAACGAGTTTTTAGGAAGAGTAACTTAGCTACAAAAGTCTGATAAAGAGGTCTACGCTAGAAACTGGCTTAAACCAGCCAGGATCAATGACTGGAAGAAGGCTTTTCTTTATTGTGTTTATTATTATTACATATTATCTGACACACCCTGCATAAAATTAGAGCCTCATTAACTGAACATGGGATGCATGACAAGGAATAGAGGACATGCTTATACATATTTAGGGAAGCATATAATGGGCGAATTACAAAGACTCAGAACTGAAGAAAGTGAACTGCGACAAACCAATGGCATGACAAACCAATGGCATAAAACTCATCTTCTGTACCCAGTGCTCCTCTTCCTAAAGAAGGGGGGACACTGTTTCTGGCCAGAAACATCCAATTCCTCTGAACTGCTATGTAATAAAGTTTCCTTAATACCTGAATTTTAGTGTCAAGTGTGTTTCTAACAAACAACCTCCAGAGAAAGAGATGACTAGTGGAAATGTGCACAGTATGGTCATACATACGTGTGTATGCGTACATATGCATAAATATATGCATGTTTATAGATATCTATGTTTATAGAGAGAGAGATATGTTTATATGTCCACATTTAATTGTATCCTTCTCTAGGGTGGGGTTAGGGGAAGAGAGAGAGAAAAAAATAAAAATGTTCACAGTAGATAATAAAAGAAAACCTAGAAGAATGCAAAGAAAAGCTGGGTAGCTTTGAAAATAATGTGTAATATTTATTATATAGGTTTTCTTGAAATGGAAATTATTTTATATTGAATGCTTTCATCTTTTGCTGTGTACAGTGAAAGGTTTTTTTTTTTCTTTTCTTGTTTTTTATTTGTTTTAAATGAATAAAAAAATTTACAAAAAGAAAAAAAAGAATGAATGAAAGGCTTAAAGCAAGTCAGAGAAAAGGCAAAAGGACATGAAGAGATCGAGGTCATTCTTATCTATTTTAGAGGGTAGAAGAATATGACATGAGGAAGGAAAGGAACCTCTGAACTTTTGAAACTAATAAGACAGGTCAGAACTGGGCCATCTATTAAGGAAACAGGCTTATGCTCAAGGAAGGATGCTTTGATCTAAAGCTATTATCAGGTGCCATGTCCCTCAGCAATGGTCAGAATAAGAATAGACTAGATGTTCTGTCTAATGGCTCTCTGCTGAACCATCTGTAGACTTTACATTAACAACCGAGACATAAACTACTGTCTTCTTGGAGCAGACAACTGAGATGTGACGGAGCACTGGCCAGCAACTTGTCATCTAGTCAAATGACATCCACTCGGGGTGTGCTGGACCCAACTCAAACTGACTACACAGAGCTAGCTGGTCACTTTGCAGCACGAGCATTTACACCTCAGAAATCAGCTACAAAACTCCACAAACTGGGCTGGATGGATTTGTTGCTTGACTAGATTGGGCAAAGTGATGGAGAAAGTGTTAAAATGCAGATTAGGGTAGCTGGGTTGAAAGGGATAGAGCATTGGCCTTTAAGTCAGGAGGACCTGAGTTCTAATCTGGAAGACACTTAACACTTCCTAGATGTGTGACCCTGGGCAAGTCACTTAACCTCAATTGCCTAAGCAAAAAAAGAAAAATGCAGATTTAACTTAAATGTGTCCCGTGCACTTGTTTTTCGGAGAACAGTTATTGGACATTTATTTACCAGAACTTTCCTATAACTACTTACCCACTTCTGAGGCTTAATATAGTAATGGTCCCATCAGAAAGAATCTAGAAAAGCATAGCACACTCCCAAGCAAGAAACCATAGATTTCAGGAGAGGTACAAGTGAACTCCCTATTGAAAATTGGGACTTTACAAGAGAAAACATTTAGAAATTGACTTGCTAAGCAGATGGGGCATGAAGGAAATAAACATTTATTATGTAACTACTATCAACATTTATAAAAGTTCTCTCATTTGATCCTCGAAAACCCTGGGAGGTGGGTGCTATTGTTATACTCGTTTTGCCAAAGAGGAAACTGAGGCAGACAGAGGTGAAATGACTTGCTCGGGGTCATATAGCCTGTTAGATGTCTAAGGCTGGATTTGAACTCGGTTTTCTTGACTCCAGCCTTAGCACTTTATCTATTGTACCACATAGCTGCCTCTAACCAGCAAAGATATGAGAAAAGGAACTTAGATTTCTGGACTAAAACTTATAAAAATCATGATGGAATATATTTAACAAAAACCGTAAAACTATTTTGCTTGACTCTGAATATTTGTTTCAAGAGTTTTGCTTTCCTCTTTCTTTCCCTTGGGGAGGAATGGGAAAGGGAGGAGTATGGAAGGAGGTCTCACATGCAAACTCCAGGCCCCAGTAGACTCCATTTCCATTCCTGGCAAAATTCTGGGAAACATTATTAAACAGATAATTGTTCAGAACCTAGAAAGGGAAACAGTGATTACCAAAAGTTAGTAGGATATGATAAAGAATGGGTCATGCTATTAAAAACAAGGGAGTCAACCTGCCAAGAGAAACCCAGGGACAATATGAACACAATTACAAAATACTTTCCAACAGTAAAGACAGATCTAAACAATTGAGAAGTCAATTGCTTATGGATAGGCTGAGCCAATATAATAAAAATGGCATTTCTACTTAAATTAATTTACTCATTAAATAAAGCTAATTTACCTGTTAATTTAATTTGATTCACTGCAACATCAAACTACCAAAGAATTATCATATAGAGCTAGAAAAATAACAAAATTTGAGAAAAACAAAAGTGAATTAATAAAAAAAATGTTAAGGAAGGTGGCCTATATATGCCTCTGTGTGTGTGTGTGTGTGTGTGTGTGTGTGTGTAGCACCAAAAAGCATTATATAGGCTATAAAATTGTGCATATCCTTTGTCCCAGCACACATTTAGGGTTTGTATCCCAAAGAGATCAAAGAAAAAGGAAAGAACCTATTTGTACAAAAACATTTATAGCAGCAGTTTTTTGTAGGGCCAAAGAATTGGAAATTGAGGGGACACCATCAGTTGGGGAATGACTGAACAAGTTGTGGTATATGGTTGTGATTATTACTGTTCTATAAGAATGACCATCAGGTTTCAGAAAACCTGGAAAGATTTACATGAACTAACACAAAGGAAAGCGAACAGGACCAGGAGAATATTGTACACAGCAACAGCAATTTTGTAAGGAAGATCAACTGTGAAAGACTTCTAATAAAGACAATGGTCCAAGACAATTCTAAAGGAATCATGATGAAAAATGCTGTTCACTTTCAAAGAGAGAAATGATGAACTCTGAATGCAGATTGAAGCATACTTTTAAATGTTTAAATTTTTCTTGTTTTTTTTTTAATGTGTGTATTATGTATTTTCTTTTGTAACTACGGCTAATATAAAAATATGAATTGCATAATTCTACATGTATAATTGATATCATAATGCTTGTTTTCTCACAGAGTGGGGAAGAGGTGAGACGGGGAAAACAATTTATCATTCAAAATTTTTATAATGAAAGTTAAAATCTCTTACATGTCATTAGGAAATATTTAATGAAATATATATATGAATGAAAGAACAGGTCAAATGAGGCAAATCTTTTACTAACTAGGACTGTTTGAATAACTAAAATCAAAGTAGAGCTATTAATGGGTCAATGCCAATATAAGGAGTTCTCCAATGGAGTATTACAGAGTTCTGTCATTGGCCTTGTGCTATACATTAATGTTATGAATAATTCGGATAAAGACAGAGAAGGAATACTCTGTGGCTAACACCAAACTAAGATGGACAGTTTACAGGTTAATGAATCAGGCTACAAAACGATCTCCATGAGCTAGAATGATAGCCAAATCTATTTAAAAAAAGTGAAATGTAATACATAAATCAAGAGTTATACACTTGGGGTCCAGTGGATAGTCATGGAGTCAGGGGGACCAGAGTTCAAATCTGGCCTCGGACACTTAACACTTCCTAGCAAGTCACTTAATCCTAATTGACTCACTTCCCTTTCCCCCAAAAAGATTTTTAAAAAGGTGATTCACGGAAGTCAATTCCACCCCCAAAAACAGATAAATAAAGTTTAATTTTCAAAATGGAATTTTTTAATGGACACAAATGGTATGAATAGACAAATGGTTCCTATAAAAAAAAGAACTAGAGGTTTTAGTTATCTGCAAACAAAATGGAAGCCTCAAAAGCTAATGCTATACAAGGTTAATTAAGAAAGACATATTTTCCAAATGAGAGACATATACTCTGCCTTGGTCAGGGCACATATGGAGAGTTCAGTTTAGTGCATTATATCTTATAGAAGAGAAAGACAAGCTGGGGCTTGTTCCAAAGGCAACAATGAAAATGGTGAGAAGAACCGGGAATATTTAGACTTGAAAGAGGACTTGAAAAGGACCAAATTTTGGCTGTCTTCAAGTATGTGAAGGGCTGTCATTGTGGAAGAAAGATGAAAATTCAGTCTGGTTCACCTCAAACAGCATAACTAGATAAAACAGGTGAAACTTCAGAGGGATTGTTTTAGGCCTGATAAAAACAAAAGCTTTTTAATCCTTTTGAGTTGGGCCCAAATGGAATGGACTCCCTTTCACTCAAGCAAATGATCTCCATGAGGTATTTTTGAGAAAGGATTCTCGGTCCAGTAGGGATCTTCTAGAGAGATGGCTTTTGACCAAAACAAGATTTTGTTACTGACCAGAAAGATCAATAAAGAGGATGTGCCCTAAATAACTTACATGCTACATTGGGTGTGGGAGAAATTATAGATGTAATCAACAATAAAGTGGTTTTTCTGCATTTAGCTCCATCTTGTTCTATGGCTGCTACTTCTCCTATCCTACTGTGACACGTGAGGTATATATAATTACCAGTATTTAAACAGCTCATCTGCAGGTTTAAAAGTTCCTTAAAAATATAACATGACCTGAATTCATATCTTCTAACCTGTGTTTTTGCTACAGAGATTTGTCTGTTACAGAGTTTACATTTTACCCACTATTATCTTTGATTAGCACATTAAGGCCTGATGTGCCTAAAGGTCACTGGGCCTAAATGGTTTTGTTTCTTTTCTTTTTCTCACAGTGATATCCGAAGATTTGAAGTGATACTCACCAGGCACCACGTGTCAAGTGCCTACTAAGTGCTGGGTTCCATGCTAAGTTTTGAGAATATGAATATGAAAAAGAGGAAGAGAAAGACAGTCCCTTTGATAGGGGATAGCCTCTAGGGGAAAGAGCAGCAATCCTGAGGTCTCCTGACCTTAGAGTGCTCTTGGTCCAACAATCTGTCCTAAAGTCTTCTGGTCTTAGGATAGTCCTACACACACTGCTGACTGTCAGATGGACCATCTGCTGGGCAGGGATAACTAGGTTCCTGAGACAATAATGAACAGACCACCCCACAAACCTACCTGTACACTCTATGCAAAGTGTCTTATAAATCTGTCTCCTTGCTCCTGGTTCTTTGCTACACCGGTTTGGAACTCAGCCGCAGCAATTGGCATTACAATTGCAATAAACTTTGCCCCTTGACTTGGAGATGGCTTCAAGCCTTGAGACACCTCCTGACACGGGTCTCTGACCCCTCACCTTTTGGGGTCCCTTCCGACCGCAACAACTGGTGACCTGATATAGGAGTCCAGCCTCCCCTGGCTTGATTTCCTCCTTGTCAAGGTGAGCCCCCGTTTTGTTCCCCTCAGTCGTATAGCTGGGACCCCCAAAGCACTGGGAGAAGGCCTCGTCTGGGTCATGGGGAGCTCCACACTCAGCAAGTTTTCCTGGACTGTGGACGCCAAACTGGGAACCTTTGCCACCTTTTCACCCTCCCTGGGACGCCGGAGGAGGAAGGACCACAGGATGGCTTTGGGCAAAGAAATCTGACGGCTTTGGGCAAAGATGGGACAGTCGTGTTCCCGTCACTTGTCTGAGTCCGCGCTCTGTGCACGATGTCCGTGTCCGTCTGTTCTGTGAGCTCCATTCTGTGCCCTGCTTCAAACGCAGCCAGAAGAGCCCCGAGGTTGCAGTTAGAGCTTAGGACGCCCCTTTGAAAGCCGAACCTTTCCTGCGGGCTTCAGCTCTGGCCGGCCTGGGGCTCAGAAATAAACGGCTAATTCTGACTCGCGACTGCCAACACGGCATCTTGGCAGGTTCTCAGGGGTTTGAGAGCAACGATGGAGGGAGTCTGCTCATTTGTCATGTGAAGAGTCCACGAAAAGTTCCTGAAACATTGGGGAGAACTGCAGGAATTCAGCCCATTCTGGGAGAAAAGCAAAAGGAAAAATGAGGTGAACAGCAACTTCTGGCCAACCCTTCCCTGGCTCCCTGGGGTCCCTTTCTGCTCCTTGGGGAAGCACCCAGAAGGCACTAAGGGACCCTCTCCACGAGCCCGATCCCTCAGCAAGCTCCACTCCGGGAGTCCCGGTGTATCTCGGGGGAGAGGAAGTGCTACCAAGAGCCGAGTCCCTCTGTCTGCTAACTCCTCTCACCTCAGATCAGATTAAGAAAGAGAACGCTAACGGACTGTAGGGAAACGCAAATTGTGCCCGCCTGTAGACACGGGAAGCAGCAACAGCCATGGGGACCCCACGCAACCCGGCCCCGAAACCCCGGCCCCACACCCCAGCCCCTGCCGCGGGTTGTCCGGCGGCTGCCTGGGAAAGATCCAGGTGCTCCCGGCAGCCCCAGCGTGGCAGCGTGTGGGGAGAAAGCGGGTCAGCCTCGCTCTGGGTTACCCGCCACCCTCCGCTCTGGGTTACCCGCCACCCTCCGCTCTGGGTTACCCGCCACCCTCCACTCTGGGTTACCCGCCATCCTCGGTTTCAGGCGTGGAAGTGTATTGGTAGGTGACTTATGGCAACTGACTTGATCTCTGGCCAGTTTTCCGCTTTGGAAAGAGAAAGGGTAATTGTGGTGAAGATCGCGTGGCTGCCAAAGTCCTCGCCCAAAACATGCTGGCTGAAGGCTGACTGCTTTAGCGGCGTCATCGCTTCCTGTTTAGAGGCTTTTAGATGGGAGCAACGCTACCACGTCAAGATAAATGATTTCTAAACTTGCTCTTTGAAATATCAGAGCAAAAGCGACTTCAAAGGAGCTCTAATTAAAGCCCACGAAAGGGCTCTGTCACTTAGAACCCACTTGCACTCATAGTGGTAACAGAAGGTTTAAGGATTGGGGAAATTCGGGAAAACAGAAAAGCGCTTCGCTGCTACTTTAAAAACTCTGGGTACAAACCGCCTGCTTTTGAGATATCTAGAGTCAGACTTCTGAGGGCCCTGGCAGTACAAACTGGCACCTGACCCCTCCCTGGCGCACAGAAGAGAAACGGTCTGTGTGAATTGGACAATAACCAAATGGCAGCTCAGTTTGTCTGGAAGATTTAATGAGAATCTAGGAATCTCATGAACTCGTCAAGTCCATTTTAAAATCTGTTCCATCTCAATTGGAAGGATCGACCTGTTTTCTCCCCAAAGCAAAAGGGAAACTTACTTAAAGGAGCAGGAACTACAGTTAAGACTAATTTGGCAATCAGGAAAATTCTAAGAGTGTTAACTAAGTTATTTGGCGTTATTGCCATCATGTTAAAGCCCAAACTGGTCATTTCTGTGTTTGGAACAAGACGGAGGAGGGACCAGTTCACCTCCACGTATGAGACTTGCAGCAGCTTTTCCCCTTCGTGGGAGGGGGATCAAACAGCACAGCCCACAAGAACACACAGAGTAGTTGGGGTGGGCCACAGCGAGCCAGCCCTTCCCTGGGGTCTCTGTCGACTCCCTTCGTTGGTCAGCTTGCCAGTTGCCATCGTCAGCCCTGAGAACTGAGCCTGTTTAGGATGGAGAGTTCCTCAAAAGAAATGTGTTTCCTAGGAATCTCTCCAAGCTTGTTTCATGATTGGTCCTTGGCACAGGATAAGTTTAAACATACACAACGTGCTCAACAAAATCCCTCGTAGGTTTGAGTCCCGGTCAACTTTTACAATGAAGTAGCCAGCTCTAAGCTGGGACGAGCAGACTTTGCTATGAGGGAGAAAAGCTCTTGGGCTGGTCACCGATGTTCTTTTGGTTTTGCCTTTGATCGCCCGATCATGAAGTGGGTAACCCTCCATTCGAGAGAGATGCCATAAGTTCCTCAGAGGGACGCCTTCCCGAACTGTCACAGGGGTGCGTCTTATCTGGGCAAGAGCTGGAGGGACAAACTCAGCCTCTGCTCAAGGTGAGAGCCTTCTGACTCAGTTTCCCAGCTCTGTTTCTTTGTTTCCCACGTGATTGGGAAGCTTCCAATCTTTGAATATATGGATATATGTCTGTGAGGGGAATCATTACCGCACGACTGGCTGTCGATCAGAGCTAAGGATGCCTTATCCTGTCAGGTGTGCGCTACCGGGCTGAAGCCCGAAGGACCTGTTGTGATGCTTTTATAATCAGGTCCCTGCTTTCCCTCTTCTAGCAAATTTCTACAACCGGAGCAAATGGTCGGTAGAAGCCCTGAGCCCAGTGCAAGTATCCGGGGGGACACACGATGGTCTCCTACTTTAGATCTTAAAGATGCTTTCTTTTGTGCACCATTGCATAAAGTCACAATTTCTTTTTGCCTTTAAAGGGAGAAATCCAGGGGAACGTAAACCCCCACCAATGCACATGGCCAGTCCGCCTCAGGGCGTGAGCGCCCCACATATTGGACAGGCCCTGGCTACCCGAATATGGATGATAAATGGATCCGACCCCCAGAGGCTTCTCTGGCTGCAGCCATAAAATCCCTAACTTCTTCCTAGCCCCTCCCAGGGCCATGGAGTTTCTTTGTCTAGAGGCCCACATTGCCTATCAGTCTCTTGAGACCCTGAAAGCTAAACGGACCTCTCCTCCACCTTAGCCCTCCCTAGAGCCTTTTATGAAAGCCAGGGCCAGGTCCTAGGGGTCTCGACTCAGTCCCTGGGACCCGATCCCAGATCTCTTGCTTCTTTGTTAAAGAAACTCGGTGTCTCCGGGTGACCCTCCTGCCCCAGCCCTTCTGATTGAGGAAGCCCCCAGCTTCTCCTGGGCCAACCATTGGAGGTTCTAACTCCCCACCAGGTTCAGAACCAGAGTTTTACTATTGGGGAAAGGACGCCAGAAGGGGCATCCACTTCAGGCCGAGGGAAACAGGCTGGCAGGTTCAGCTACCCATGCTGCTGCCTGTTTGCCCCGACCATGGCATCTTTAAGGCCCTGATTCCTGCACTCTCATGCAGCTCCCAGGAACAAGCCCTTGCTAAAGAATGGGTAAACCTTTTTCCCTTCTGGCTGGTCTCCAACACCCTTGAGCAACTTCTGATCCCAGAGGCCAGCCGGTGGAAACTTCTCGTTGGCCTAAACTGAGCTACTCCTTGGGGAAAATGTTCTCCAATCCCTTGTGGAAACTGTTTTCGCTGCTCCCAAGCTGGGAGAGAATTCAACAGGTCTGCCAGGCCTGCCCAGTTTGTGCCCAAGTAAATCTTGAAAAGGGCTTTTAAACTTCCCATGTCTGTGGGAGGAGTACATACATACCTGGGGAGGACTGGCCGATTGATTTTACACACATGCCCCTTTGCAGGAACTTCAAACTGCTTTTTTCCTCGTCACCTTTACTAATTGGGGAAAAGCCTTCCCTTGTAAGACTGAAAAGGCTCAGAGGTTTGGCTAAAGGAGATCAAACCCATGATTAATGATCATCTCTACTCTGCCTGTCATCCAATGGTTAATGCCTTTGAAGCATCATGGTGCTTGCACCCTAGGCCACCTGAGCACTCCTTTCACTGGGTATAACGCCACTGTCCCACCCACTGACCCTGCGCCTTTGGGGAGACAAAAGGAGGGAAAGTGGAAAATGCTCTTTGGGATTTACCTTAGAAAAGTTGTCTGGATGAGAGACATTCGTTATAGCCTCATCTACTCACCCCGGTCTTCTTCTGGGGCGGTTCCTGGTCACTGTCCCTAGGAACCCCCATACCAACTGTGCTTTTGGTCTTTTGCTCATTTTTGGCCCCTCCATTTCTAATCTACTTGTGAAAGTTATTTCTTCAGAACTCCAAGCCATGAACTTCCAGCTACTTGGTCACCCTCAATATCACTTGATACCCGATTCTGACACTCAGGAACCCCTGGATGCTGCTGCGCTACCTGTCTCCTCTCCTCAGTCTGGCACCCACTGGGCAGGGCAAGTTCTATGCCCCTTGTCTGCCTGAAACATCTCCAGAAGATGAGATCTTCTTCCCTTTGTCCCAAATGAATCTGAGTCTGACTGCTTGAGAGGGCAATGATAAGGTGCAGCCTCTAGGGGAAATAGAGCAGTAAGAGGCCCCGACCTTAGAGGGCTTTTGTTCTAACATTCTGTCTGTCAATGATTCTAAAGTCTCTTGACCTTAGGAATACTATAGCCATAGTCCTATAAGCATTGCTGACTGCCAGATAATCTGCTAGGCAGTGATAACTAAGTTCCCAAGACCACTTCTCAGTTCTACCCATGGGCCATAAAATTAGCCTATCCATGACATGAAGCACTGGAAAAATTTGGCTCCTTGCTCCTGGTTCTTTGCTAAATCCTTTTGGAACTTGGCCGCTTATGCTTCCAATTACAGTAAATGTTGCCCCTTGACTAGGAGATGGCTTCAGGCCTGCAAATTCTTGAGACGCTTCATGACACCATTCTGTGACCCTCAACTTCTTGGGGTTCTTTCTGAACTTCAATACCTTATCCCTTTGAAGAACTCACAACAATGGAAAAAGACAACATACAAAAGGAAAGTGAAAGGGGTAAGGGGAGGTATCCTCAAAAGTATAATGGAGAAGTCCAAAGGAGTACAGCTCAATGGGAAATGAGGAAATTGTTGGCCTGAGCCTCTTCTTCAAATGGAAGTTCTAGGAGGAGCTCTCCACTCTCCACAAAGAGGAAGGTGGGCTCTGGAAAGAGGGCACTGATGATATAAGTGCCAGGACTGAAGTGAAAATAATTAAAGGAAGCATCAACAAATCAACAAAGTACCATTCAAAATCTGCAGACAGTTCCCACGTGTCCCCCAATAAAAACCCCTAAGGCTAAAAACTCCAGACACATATTATTTAAACTTAACAACTGTACTGAGGGACAACAAAAGTCTTCCAATTGAAAAGAAATTCAAGTGACACGAGACTACACCCACCAGAAAATACAAAAGTGGGGAAAGGAAGGAATAGAACAAGCATTCCTTATTGTGTTCCCAGAAACTATGCTAAGCTCTTTTGTACAAATAAATTGATCTTCAGACCGATCCTGGGAGTTAGGTGCTGCTATTATTCCCATTTTACAGATGAAGAAACTGAGGCAGGCAATAGGTGAAGTCTCTGCCCAGAGTCATATAGCTAAAAAGTGTCTGAGGCTGTTCCTCTTCCTGACTCCACATTCAGCAATCTATGGACATTGCTGCCTAGGACTTGTTCTTACTTAGAGGGAGTAGAATAATGGGTTCCCAAAAGAATTGGAGCTCAAGATGTGGTGCAAATCTGAACCATGGGAGAAACAAATAGATGTATGTTATGGGCCAGGAATTGCTCAATTAAGGGAACTCCAAGCCTCTTCCTCCTCACCCAAGCAAAGACCCAACTAATTGGACCAAAGAAAGAGACAGGGAGCTCAATTATAATTATATAAGTGGTTTAATAATCATAATGAGTTCCTTACATAGAAAGTGTCTGGGGCAGTGGCCAGACTATTCAGTGGATCTCCAAAAAGACCTCTAAAAGTTCCTTGGTAATTATAGAAATCAGACAAAAGGAGGAGGAGGAGCTCCAATATCACTGGAGATTGCTTGCAGTATGCTCAGCAAGCAGTTCTAATTTGGGGCCTGGGTCCCAGGGCTTGGGTGAGTGCCCAGACATCCAAGGTTATGTGGTAGGAACAGTGAAGATTTGTGTTCTGGTTGCTATATGCTTGTTATGGCTTACAGCCTCAATAGGGACCCTCACAAGACCACGTGCTGGTCAGTCTGAATAAGTTTGTAGACACTCACAAGGTTCTTTGCTAAGCACAGTGTCTCCTCCCTCCAAGAATGGCTTTCATGCCAATAGTCTGGCTTTTTACCAATCAGGACCCCACAGGTGTCCAATGCTACAGCCAAATTAAAAATATTTTTAGATAGAAAACCAAACCTAAAGACATATTTGCTTCTCAAACACTCCTGACAACAGAAACACATGAAGGGCAGGCAAATACACAAGCAAGGAGCACAGGACAACAACTGAAAGTAAAAACAGAAAGACCATTAAGAAACTACTATGTAAATATACAGAGCCAAGAGGATGGAGTGACAGGGAACATTTTTGCCTGAGTCACCCAGCATTCTTCTTGCACAAGTACTTAAAAAATACACCAGTCAGAATTCTGATGGAAGAAGTCAGAAAAGTCATAGGGAGTCATTTTTTTAGGACTGAGCAGCTTAGTGAGACAGACAGAAATGTCCGAAAGAGAGTTGAGACATAACAGCATGGTTCTGGTTCCTGGAGCAGAGAGGTGATTCGGTAGTAACCTTTCCCTCAGTACCATGAGCCTGGAAAGGATAATCAGGGCAGAAGTCCCAGCCTAAAGAGGAGTCAGAAGTCCAGTCATTCCGAACCTGGAGAGCCTCCCAATGGGCTAACAGGGACTGAGTCCAGCAATTGTCTGCTATAACTCCCAACCAGGGACAAGTCAATAAACTCAAACCTGGATCGGGAACCAACAGAGCTCAGACCAGGAGGGCAAGGAGCAGATCTAGACTCAGATCTCACCAGTCATGAAAGCAGCAGAAAGCTGGAAGATGATAGAAGCCCAGGCCACACATTCCCTTCCCTTAGATCCCACCAGAATACACAGAGCCAAGTCTTAACATTGAGTCCAAAGTCAGAAAGGAAAGTGGAAAGAGGAGCAACAACAGAAAAGACACCTGACCATAAAGAACTTCTATGATGATGGAGAAGCTCAAAATACAAATTCAGAAAATGAAGCGGTTAAAACCTAGGGGTACAGTGGATAGAGCACCAGCCCTGAAGTCAAGAGGATCTGAGTTGAAACCGGCCTCATACACTTAAAACTTCCTAGCTGTGTGACCCTGAGCAAGTCACTTAATCCCAATTGCCTCAGCAAAAATAAATACCTAAATACATAAGCAAAAGCAAAAGGAAAATGTAACTGGGACATAAGTCCAACAAGAATTCCTAGAAAAAGTTTTCTGGTTTGTTTTGTTTTTCAAATGAGCAAAAGAGATTTGAAAAATCAAATCATAGGGGAAAAATTAATAGCATGGAAAAAGAGGTCTAAAACCTTACTGGAAAAAAATAGTTTCTTGAAAATAAAAATTAGCCAAATGATAGTTCATAAAGGATTCCATGAGAGATCAGAAATAATTTTAAAAGTTTAAAAAATCTAAATAAATGTGGAAAAATATGAAACACAATGTAGGAAAAACAACTGACCTGGAAAGCAGATTGAAGAGAAATAATTTAAAAATCACTAGACTACCTGAAAGACAAACAAAAAAAAAATAAAGAGCTTAGACATCATATTTCAATAAATCATAAAA